>NW_026067956.1:7266683-7281436 GCF_014885135.2 Alexandromys fortis
GCCGTGTCCTCCCCTCTTCCCCTCTCCCCTTCTCTCCTCTCCTCTCCTGTTTGCTTCCTTTCCCTCCTCTCCTTTCCCCTCCCCTCCTTTCCTCTCCCCTTCTCTCCTCTCCTCTCTTCTTTTCTCCTTCCATCCCCTTCCCTCTCTTTCTCTCTCCTCTCCCCACTTTATTCTCTCCTCTCTCTTTTCCTTTACCCAACTCTGTTCATCATTGTTTTTGTCTTACACTTCTATCAACTCCTATAACTATGTCATGACAATCATAATTAATAAAGGAGGAAAGTCCATTTTGAAACACAAGCAGGCACCATGGACTATCTACCTTTATAGTGCAGGCTCAGGGCCCCTTATGCTCAAGACATCATGATCGTCCAGTAAAAGCTGCCTCCATCCCACTGAGTTGGATAAAATGGTAAAGGTCAGACTGGTGCAGGCTACGCCAGCAAACTTGATAGTGGTCCTTTCCAAAGGCAGCTGGGTTTCTTCGTCATGGGCGGATGGTCTCACATTTAGACGTGCTCTGATCTGCCATAGGATGACTTGACCCTCTACAAGGAAATCAGCTGTGGTTGCTCATCACGCAGCTTGGCCAAGGGATGCCTGTCTCAGCCAAATCTAGTTAACTGACAAGGGTGCAACTCAAGGTGATGTGGGTTGTCAGGAACTGTAGTCCTCATCAATGACTGATAAAACAGTCAGCTGATACAAGGACAATTGGGGACCCCAATACTGTCCTTTCTGTACATCTTAGTCTACATCTTCATTCATTTCACTTATTTTCAATACGATGCTTTCTAAAGAGAGAGAGAGAAAGAAAGGTTGGAGTTGGGTGGGTGAGTGGTATCTGAGTGGTTCAGGGAGGAGAAACTGTGATCAAAGTAGATTGTATGAACAGAACAGTGTCAATTAAAAGAACTATAAAACAATTTAGTTGGCGGCTTTTTTCCTTGGCCTCATTACCTGTAATGTGAAAACTCACACGGTACTGAAATGGAATTTTTATGTTTCAACCTGTTACCATATTTGATGCATTTTTTAAAATTTGTTCAATTTTAAAGTATGTTTCCCTAGACATTTTGTCTTATTTCCATCATTTAACGCTGTGCTTTCTCTTTTGTATTAGCTGTGCCCTTAGAAACGTGCCATCCAACCATAAACTATAAATAACGCCTTTGACCCCAGCCAGCTAATAATACAAAGGCTTGAACAAGCCACTGCATACAGCCTGGGTGGAGATGGTTTTCCAGCCATCATGGTTTCTTTCCTTTCTTGAACATCTTGTGATGTGGGTACCTTCCTGGCTTTATGCTTAGCATCATTTTGCTGTCCCCGCATGCCACAGGAGTCTGTGCACTCACTTGTGCAACTTTTTGCCATTTATTTTTTTAAAGTGCAATTTATTTATTTACTTATTTATTTAGTGTGTGTGTGTGTGTGTGTGTGTGTGTGTGTGTGTGTATGTGTGTGTAGGTGCCTGGGAGTCCAGAAGAGGGAGCTGGAGTTACAGGTGATTGCAATTTGCCTGATGTGGGTGTGAGGAACCAAACATGGATTGTCTGTAAGAAGAGTATATGGGCTCTTAACTGTGTTTCCAGCTCCAAGCCCTAACGATTCTTAAGACAGAAGCACAGTTCATTGTTAGTCCAGTAGTTAAAAGTTTGATGCATTTGCCCCTGGGTCTCAGGTGTCCTCCCTCGCTTGCTTTAGCACTGGCCCCTGTTTAACTTTTGGGCTTGGTTATCACTAACTTTTGTTTCTTGAAAATTCCCTTGCTGGAAATTGGTGGACTGTGTTTAAAAGGGAAAGCAAGCTCTACCACTCAGCTTTGCTTTGCTTTTGCTTCTGGAAGATACTTGGGAAAAAATGTGTGGAAGTCCCTAAAGCCAAGTCAAGCCGGGTACTGCTGGACCACATAGGAATGTGAAGTAGGCTAATCAAGTCTACACTTCCCTTAGTGCCCTTCTTCTCTCTTCTCTCACAGCATAGCCTTCTGAGCTGTCCCTCTGTACTGGGGAACTGGTCTGGGTTTGTTCTTGGTCCAGCCTTTCCCTGGAGTTCTAGGCTTTGGAGAGCCTTGCTCTAGATGTCCAGATTTCCTATAAGATTAAACATGAGGACAGGTTCTAGGCTTTGGCCATTTCCTCGTCATTCCAAGAGACCCTCAAACAAGACATAGGCTCACTTTCGTTAGCAAATAGTATTGGATTAATTAAGGCTGTGTCAATTCTCAGCGTGCTTCTCTCTTTCACTTAGATGAAACACATAGATACCAAAGACTCCCATCTGTTCTGCAGGATCCTAAAAACAATTTCTTTTAATTCTATCGACATTTGAGTAAAACTACTTAAGGAATTTTTAAATAATTTATATAATAATATAATAATAATAAATGTTCATTTAATAACACATTTGATCTGGGCACTGTGGTTCATGCCTCTGAGGCAGGGAAATTACTGCAAGCTTGAAGATAGTCATTTAGTGAGTTCTAGTCTATCCAGGGTTACAAAAGGAGACCTGTCTTCAATAAAAAAAAAAGATCGTATTTTTATGAGTGTTTACTTGTAGAAGGTCAATATTTTTAAATTTACTAATAAAGGCTGATGTTTATGAAAATGCTGGGGCTATCGTTTGGCTATTTCATATAAAGATTCTTAGTAAGTGAAAATTGTCCTAAGGGAGCTGTATCAAACACATGGGGGCCATATTTGCAACTACCCACAAAACTAGAACTTTCTGAGCCACACTGAATCCACAAAGGGCTGACGTTCTAGAGGCAAATGCTCTCTCTCAGTTTCTGTCACAGCCTTGGCCAAGGTCAACGCAGACACCGCTATTCCCTTCTTAATTACCAGTATTAGATCTTCCATCCCTTACCACATACCGCCGGGTCAATTTTTCTAAAGAGCTATGTAAAAATCTGTTTATTTTATGTATGTGTGTGTGTGTGTGTGCCTACTTATCTGTGTATGTACCACAGGCATGGAGGAGGAGTTCATGATGGCCAGAAAGGGCTCAGATTCCTTGGAGCTGGAATTATAGGTGGTTGGGAGGGCGGGGCTAAGCTAAAATCCACAGGATAGTTGGAAGTTCTGTCTGTCAGTCCATGACTCACGTGACAGGTTTATGGGACTGTCATTGTTGCCATCATAGCACCAGATGTCCCTTTCTTTATAAGGTCCCAGCAAGGCGTGGGGGTAAGGAGGGCAGCAGGCAGGGAGCATCACACCATTTTCTGGGTCTGGTGAATCTGTGTCCTCAGCTCTTGTCTTCCAGTTGATCTGTGGTTGTGCAGTAATAATGTGGACCATCCATCCTTGGGTTAAATCAGCTTTCCATGGCTGTGACAGAACCCACGTGGAACAGGCAATTACAAGAGGAAGGGTCTATTGTGGGTCCTCAGCTTCAGAGGTGACTTCCATGGTGACTTTGCCTGAGCCTCATGGGCAGAGCACAATGGTGGGCGAGTGTGTGATGGAACAAAGCTGTGCAGATTCTGGAAACCAGGAAGCAGAAAGAGAAAACAGGAGCGTAAGGAATGGAGGTCCATATAGATCAAGAAGGGATACTCCCAAGAACACACCCCCATCGATGAGGTGTAGTGCCCTGAGCTGCCTTCATCTCCCCAAAGTCCATCGGTTTACAAATATACTAACAGACTGATGGACTAACTCACTGGAGAGGTCAGAACCTTCATGACCTGCCTTCATGACCCAATCATTTCCCACAAGCTCTACCTCTGAAGAGGCTTGCACAAATAACCAAGTCCTCCACGTGAGCCTTTGGAGGTCAACTCTGACCAAACCATAACAATCACGGTGAAAATAAAACTGTGAGTATTTCTTCTCCTTGGTATCGTAGACTGTGGGCATCCCTCACAAAGTCTGCCGAGCAGGCCTGGACATCAGACTCTTCTGCTATTGGTCAAGATCTCCCAGGGCTTTTGATCTACCAAGATATGGGTTATACTTGTCACAGTGATGGCCTTAAAATTTGGGTACCAGAAGACACAAATCTGGCTCACAATACAGACAAGGCCAGACTGTACTCATTTTTCCAAACTTCAGAATAAGGAAAGCAGAAGTCCGAGGAGGAAAACTTTATGCTTGCTGTTAGTAACACTCTTACTATCATTATAATTTCTCCACAGCCGTACCCTACCAGCCTTACATAGCTCCTTCATGGTACAAGCTGCACATACCCCAAACCAAATCCTAAACACACTGGGATCTGAAACTTTGGGTGCTAGCATGATATCACAAGTGAAGAATTCGGTTCTGACCTCATGTGACATGCCACAGTCAAAACACAGACACACTCAGAATAGGGTACCAAATTACTCCAGGCTGTGTGGACAGTGCCTGCAGAGCATGAAGCAATCCCGTGTTAATACATGGGACCCATCCTCAAGACAGCTCTCTATGTATCTGCAAAAGTAGTTTAAAATCCCAAGAGCTTCTGTCCCAAACGTTAGAACGACTTCAGTTCACAGCACTCGGGACGAGAGGTTCCGAGAACCCCACCAGCATCCAGGCAGCGTGGGTACACAGACCATGAAAATAAAACACAGGGTTTGCCTGATTGGTTCCAGCAGGCCTTTGCCTTTTGAGATGTGGTCTGCTCCAAGTGGCTGCCTGTAATTGATTGAAACTTGGCCGAGTCCGAGCTGTTTATTATCCCCGAGTCAGGTGTTAGATAGCTCACGATCAGTTACGTGGAAACCGAGTGCCACGGCAGTTTTAGGTCCTCCTCAGGTGATCAAACACTATCAGCCATTCTCTCCCCAGCCTCTCCTTTCAAAAGCCAGGGCTGGTGTTGTGGGGGCATAATTTTACCCCCAGGGCCCTTTAAACCACACACCGCAGTCCAAGGAGCTACACAAAATATGAGTTATTCGCACCCCACACCATAGAAAACACTCACCAGACCATCAGCCTGACTGGCACAATTTCAAAAAGGTATATGCATGTATTTTCTTTTTTATTGAAACAACTATTTTCATATAATATATTCTGATCACACATTTCCCCTCTCCTAACTCATCCTAGGGTCATCCTCAACTCCACACCTATCCAACTCCTTTCTCACTGTCTTTAAAAAACCAAGAGAAACTCAAACACACTCGAAAAATACCCCCATAAAGACAAAAACTTAGATGTACAACTATGTAAGCAGAACACCAATGAGACAAAGCATGCCCCGGCATACTATAAGAGACAGAAGCCTATAAGAAATACCGTTGAGTTCATTTTGTGTGGACTGACTACTCCTGGGCATGGGGCCTGGCTTGAAGTGTGGTAAATAGATCCAGTAAGACTCCATTGGAAAAGACTAATATTTTTTTCTTTGTAAGCAGGTACCAAATGCAGGTAGCTTCCACGTGAGCCAGGGTCCGTGTTCCCCTCTCAGTACTGAGACCCTATCTAGCCTGAACCCACCTGTGCAGGCCCTGTGCAAGCTGCCACGGTCTCTGTGGGTTCATATGCACACCCTTCCTGTTGTATCCGTGGGGCACTGTCTCCCTGCAGCCACCTGTCACCTGACTTTTACAAGCTTTCCACCCTCTCTTCCTCATAGCTCCCTGAGGCCTGAGGGGAGAGTCTGATGAAGACAGCCCGTTTAGGACGGAGCGAACCAGTATCTCTCGCTCTCCGCATGCTGTCTCTCTGTTAGTTTCGATCTATTGCATGAAGAAGCTTCTCTGATGGCTGGGTGAGCCAACCAACTGTGTGTACAGCTGATATCATTAGATGTCATTTTACTGCTATGCTTCTTTAGCAGACAATAGGTTTGGGTTTCCACGAGGCCTGTGGATCATCCAGCCTCAGGGTCTTGAATACACTAGCAGTGGCAGGCATGGCTTCTATCTCAGAATGGGCTTCCAGTCCAACCAGAGAGTGGTTGGTCACTCCCCAAATGTTTGTGTCACTATTGCCCCAGCACATCTCACAAGCAGGTCACTGTGTGTAGGTTTCAGGGTTTGTAGGCGGGTTGATATTACCTTTGTCCTCTAGTACATGCATGCTGAGTACTTTGGACCCTGACATTCCTCAGCATCCAAGGGAATCGAGCCTGATATCCGAGTGTCACACCTCTGTTCCTCTGCTCCCTTCCCGAGCCCTGGCTCTCTGTCCTCTGCTCTCGGTCACAATGTCTGTCTTTCTTATTATTTTTAATGATGCCTTTATTTATTCTTTGAGAATTCTATGCACTATACTTTGATCGTATTCTTCCCCTGACTGCTTTCAGACACTCCCAACTTCCCTGCTCATCCAACTTTCTTCATCCCTCTCTTAAAAACAAACAAACAAACAAACAAACAAACCCTGTGGTGACTTCCTTACTATTGATCACCGAAGGCCTCTCCTTTGGCTTATAGAAACTATAACAGGAAACAATGTCTTAAGCCTCTGTTCTCCACCCCAAATTCAGATCCTACCTGCAGTACTTCAAGATAGCTTGTGTTTGAAACAAAATCTCGTAGAGTAATTTATGCTAAAGTTAGGTCTTTGAGATGACTCAGAATGTTTCTCAATTAAAGGTGTATCTTGAAACATTGTGCCTTTGAGTATTGTATCTTAACCCAGCATGTTAGAGGACTTTTAGAACGTTCCAGCCACTGTAAGTGGAGAAGCTGCCCCTTGCCAGCTATATTGTGGTGGCTTCAGTGGTAGCATGGGCCCAGGAGAGCTGACATGCTGGAGCCCAGGAAGGGACCAATCCTGCGGAACTATAGCTGCAGGGCCTCCATGACTCGGGGCAATAGCAGGCTATCCAACAGAAGTTTTCGTGAGGGTCCAGTACTGAAGGTGTAGAAGCCAGAGGCCTTGAACCATACCAACGACTCATTGCAATGAACATTTGCTAGAGAAGCTGTTTGGGCAAAAGAATATCTTCGAGACACACCACAACTCCCAACACACTACCACAAACAAGTGTGTGATGGAGAGGTGGGCAATACGGAGGAGTGAAGTGGGGTTTTAAATTTCTTTTTTATTTTATTTTGCCGGGGAGGCTACAAGGGTGGAGGGTGGGACACGGAAGGACCGAGAAATGAATGAGATTGGGGTGCATGATGTAAGATTCCCAAATAACCAATAAAAATATGTTATTAAAACACAGAGATCGAGCCGTGGACATCAAGGCAGTGCCCCACTAGAATCTACACTGAATATGTTAAGTTTACTTAGAGAAGTTTTGATATTCATGGAGAATATCACAGCACACCTTCTACCTCTGCTAGCAAAGACTTAATATCACAGAAAGCATCCTTGGGCGGCTTCCTTTTATTTGTCTGATGCTGCTTTAATTAAGTGATTAAGTTAAAGGCCACAGCAAGGTTCCGGAAGTTCTTTCTTTCTAGAAACAGTTTTGTGGCCTTGAAATGTTCCACAGCATGGTCTTCCATACCACAAGTGCCACCAGGCTGGGCATCTGACCTAGCCCCATCCCCTGTGTAAGGTCTGAGTCTAAAATGGGAGAGAAGACAGAGAGTCAAGGCCAGCCCTTCTCTGTTCTGTCCCAACATACTCATCTCCAGTGAATCACTGCGGCTGTGGCTGGAAACAGCTCAGTATTTTCCTTGCTATTCCAAACCAGTAGATCTTCTTTGCCTGTAAACATAGCCTAAAGATGTTTACACGAAGCTGTAGGTAGGCTGGACCTTAAGCCGGGCTCAAAGGGCGAGGCAATATTCCAACATGTCTAGAAGTCTGCGTGTCACATTCAGTTAGAGGGAACACGGGAGCAGCTGTCCAAAAAGCCATGTAGTCCTTTCCAGTTGGAAGTCCTTAAAACCAACCAACCGAGGGGAAGGCTGTGCTGCCTGTTTCTGATGTTTGCTGCATCATGGAGCATGGAGTAGCACAGTGGACCGGGCGGTCACTATGGCAAAAGCACTCATAGCTTAGAACCTGCCAGCTGAGAGAGCAGCTCAGGATGAGACTGGGAGCCTTGAGACGGCAGAACCTGGTCTGTCCTAAACCCTGGTGTCCAGCACGGGCCGGAAACCTTGAGCCTATTCCTAGTGGCTACCTGGGAATTCTCTGCTAGTGTGTTTCTTTGCCTATGGGGGCTGCTGTAGAGTTCTGATGGGTCCGTCCCTTTTTAGACAGTACGATCTTTCTTATAAGGTGTGACGTAACTGGCATTTGTTTGGTAGCCCTAAGAAGAGGTTAAGGGCAGAGGCTGCAGCCAGGCAGTAGACAGTTGCAGCTTCTACCAGCTGGCTATGTGACCAGGGCATCACCAAATTTGTTTTACTCAACCCCATTGGGAAATTAAACTCCTAATCACTTTTATTCCTCAAAGGTTTGAATCTATTACTACTTAGAACTTACTATTTCTAAATCTCTGATGGTAAATGATAGATTTCTCTTACTATTTTAATTAAAATCTGCAAGTCTAATTGAACTCGATGTTTGAACCGTTATTATTGTCTTTCTGATTCTCTGCCTACCACTGAAGACACCCCATTTCTACTGCTATCACCACGACTCAGAACTTTACTACTCTCTCAAATCAAGACAGTTGTTTAGTTTCTGGGCTTCTCAACTCCAAGCACCCAACTGTCTAATTCATGTCAAGTGCCAAGTCAAATTAATTTTTCAAAAGCCTGTACCATAGATCTAACTAACAAAAAAACACATGTGATAGATGGTCATTGCCTAAGCAAATCAAGGAAGAACCACATGTGATAGGTCACTATTGCCTAGTCAAACTGAGGAAGATACACTGACTGATTATTTAAGATTTCTGTGCATCAAACTTCTAGCCTTAGCTTCTTAATTTTCTTCTAAAAATAAAGCAAAACATAAAACTACAAATGTACTTGCTTTTATGTATAGAAATATAGTTTATGCATTAAATAATGTTATAATAGAATAATGACATAATTTTAAGTACAAGAGAAAAAAAAGAACAATTCAGAATATAAAGAGTCCTCCCCACAGAATTCAGGCTAAGAGGGCCGTAGGAATGCCTCGTCATGGCCTCTTACTTACCCGTCATTACTTTCCTGTATTTGAAGCTGAAGTTCCGTTTTGAGATGTCTGCGATTTGGGTTCAGTTTTGATCTGGTCACTGGGTTTCAGCACACCTTGGGAGCTCGTGAACAGAAGAACAGTATGACTGCATGTCGGGGTGCTGTGCTAATTCTGTAGATGGAATTTGTACAATGACTGAGGGGTTTGGGAACAGAGATTGTCTGGGCAGAAGAAAACGAGGGCTTAGCCTGCCCAGAAACAGTGGAGAATGGGGGAGAAAGAGACAAACTCATCTAGCACAGGAAAGGATTTCAAGAAATAACAATATTTAATAAACTTGAACAAGTTAAAAAAAACCGACAACAACAGCTCCCAGGATTCCACCTGCAACATCAGGTATCTTTTAAGAACATGTGTAGGCTAGGACTTGCAAACGAAGCAAGAAATGATAACATATTTCTTTTGGCTACATGTATTATTTCATTTTAATTGTCACTCAAGTTAGTGTTTTATTTTTCTATGACTCCTCCACTCCCAACTTTTTAATACATAGAACTGGCAGATGTGTTATTTCTTCAAAAATATTTTTCATTCCTTGAGTCAGTACAAATGAAATGATCGATACTGTGGATTGCGGTCAACTGTTACCCTGATGAGAACTCACTTTCTGATGGTGAGGAAGAGAGGCAGTCACAGTGTTGCCATGGCGAGCAACGCTGGGCCTCCACACGCCTTCCTTTGTGTTTCTCTGACCCAGAATGATCTTCAGGAACACTGAACATGGGATATCTTTGCTACATGGCTTCTCCATAGTAATTTTATAGACCAATTAAGATGCTTTCCAAACTTCTGGAGCCCAAAGGACCAGCGAGATGACTCAGAAGTTAAAGGCACTTGCCATCGTCCTGAATGACCTGTGTATCATTCCTAGGAAATCACGTGGTGAAAGAGGAGAGGACTCCACATGATTTCCGGGCACATACGTACCTGCCTGCTGCAAAATAAATAAACGCCACAAAACTGAAATTAGCACAGCAGCATCATGACGGACAGCAGCGGTAGCTGCTATCAGAAAGTTCAATGGTAAAACAACTTAAAGCTTATTAAGGTCACAGTTTTACTTATTAAAAATTGTGTGCGAACGATTTGCTGCTAAATCCTTTGGCTCTCTTACCTGGGGATGAAAAGGCTAGATGAGCACATACTTGTGAATACCAGGGCTGGTAAAATGTTATGCTGTGACTTGTTCCCTGAGTGAATGTGGTTCTCATTATCGCAGAAGATTGAGAAAATGAAAAACACCAAAGGCCAGCGAGTCTACAGCGAAAATTCTAAATATCTGATGAAATGTGTCTTAAAGTGAGCCCCAGATCCTTTTCAGGGCACTTAATATTCTCTCAAGGGTGAAGTGTGTTTGCTTTTAGCAAAGTAGATTAGCTTACATCTTGTGATGGGAAAAGTCTATGTAATATGCCATGTCCTTTAAGTCTAGTTTCGGTGCAGTTGGTTCGGGTTGTATCTTTTGGCCATAGCTGAGGATCTCAGTTTTCTCCTCTGTCTGAATATTAGATCACTTTCTGTCTGCTGTCAAGCCGTCTTTCCTGGTTCCCAGGCCCCCTCCTCTTCTTCTGAGCTACTTGCTTATTTCCCAAGTCATGTTGAATCCATCTTTACTTCAGCTTTATCATACACATGCACGTGGCTTCAGAGTCTAGCATTGGTTCATGGACTGGACTGTTGAACGTGTCCAGTTTAAGCAGAGGATAAATTATTAGATTCTAAGTATTGGGATCAAATTCTCTACAAAACCAGATGTTCAATAGGCTGGCCTGGGTCTTCAGAACTTAAAAAAAAAAAAGTGTAACAGGTCTCTGCTCTGCAGACAGCGTCGAACAACAGCTGTTCCCAGTCATTGAGTGATCCGGATGTCAGTTTGACACGAACCAGCCCATTGTTTGTAGCATCTTTTATGCCCCTACTATGATTTTAAATTTTTGGAAAAGTGTGGCATTCCTAAGCTGGCAGACTGCCTCCCATCATTCCTATTAGATGGAGACACAACCCACTCAGGGCCCAAGACCCCACTCTCGCTCTTTCTCAAAGCCAGGGGTTCAGCAGACGTTTAGAGGGTTGTTGTGGTTAAAGGATTGCTTGGCTGGCTTACTGGGGTGCTAACATCATTTACTGAGAATTATGTCATGTGGATTATAGTGTTCATTCTGTCTCAAAGAAACTTTACACTCATTTGGAAAATGATCCGTGCCTATAGGGAATGACTTTGGCAATGACCTTTATTCCAGTTTCCAAGTCAAGGGGGACAACTTCAAATTCTACAAGACAGCTTCCACATGACTCAGTCCCAGCGTGTGGGATCGCCAACCCAATACTATGTGATTCGGCTCATCACAGCTATGTGTCAGAACTAATTCCAGTAAGAAACTCGTTATCTTCTGGTGAACAGTAGGGTAGGTTTGCAAGACAACCTCAGAGTCTCATCCCATTCTCCAACCAGCTCACCTAGCTTCCATATGGGGATAACAATGCTAACAGTGTAAGTTTTACTAAAAACCAGGAAGCCATAGAAAGTTTACACAAATTAACCAATTCTTTTCTCATAGCAACCCTATGGTAGAGCTCTCAGTGTAAACCCATGTCAAAGATGGGGATTTGACACATGGAGAGGTTATAGGCCTGGCTCTAATTCAACAACTAGAGAGCAGTCAAGTCAAAAATTGAGACACTAGTTTAAATTCAGATCTTAATATCTTCATCCTATCCACAAAGTTTCTTTGTTGCCAGGAGGGGCTTGTTCATCCTGGCTGCCCAGAACTGAAATAATCACACAGAAACTGTATTAAGTAAAACACTGCTTGGCCCATTAGTTCTAGCTTCTTTTTGGCTAACTCTTATATTAATTTAACCCATCTCTGTTCATCTGTGTATTACCACATGGCAATGGCTCACTGGCAAAGTTTCACCATGTCTGACTGGTGGCTCCATGATGTCTCTCCCACTCTGCCCTTTTCCTCCCAGCATACAGCCTAGCTTCCCTGCCATAAACTCAAAGCAGTTTTTATTCATTAACCAATAAAAGCAACACATAGACAGAAGGGCCTCCCACACCATTTCCCCTTTTCTGTTTAAAGAAAAAGGAAGGCTTTAACTTTAACATAGTAAAATTACATATAATAAAACCATTATCAAGCAAGAATTACAGGAACAACAGCAATAGAGAGACATTGGATAATAGAAAAGTCTTCTGAATTAAATCAGCTGGTTTATTTCAAGGATGTGTTGACCTCACAATGGAAGCCAGGAGATGTCGTACATTGGGGAAGGGGTTTTGCTCTTGTTTCCACAGGAAAAGAAAAACTATGGATACCATCAAAATTAATAAAGATTCACTTTGAAAATGAGAAACCTCTTGAAAAAAAGAAATGACAGTTCATCCACAATGGTGACAACCATACAGATAGTAAGGAAACCTCATAAGGGTTGGGGTAGGGTTCTGCTCTTGTCTTTACAGGAAAATACACATCTTTAAAAATTCGAGAGACCCTGGATGTTTGGATGCTGGCAGAAGGAAAAATAACTATCCAATAAGGATGACCAAGAAAAAGGAATATAACTGGTAAGGACAGGTGATCAAACATACACATTTAAATGTGTATATATATATATATATATATATATATATATATATATTGTTTTGGAGTTGAACAATGGCTCTGTCCTTCTCTATATCCAAGCATGTTGTTAAAAGGAATATTCATAGTTTTTTTTATCATATCAATATCTATTTGGTTTTTGGACAACAAGGAGAAAGAATTTAGAAAAAAAATTACTTTTCTTCATACCTATTTTTGTCTCTATTGTACCTTTCATCAAATATATATGTCTGTATATGTCTATATAAATCATTTTCCACAATGAACAATGAATTTTCCTGCAGTAATCTTTGAAGTTTCCAGGAAGAAGATGGGGCCCCACAACAACAACTTCATCTGATTGATATGACATTATAATACTGATAGTGCTACTATAAAACTTGTTTTGGGTACCAGCTGCTCAAGATGGTTCCAACTTGGTTAGCTGAAATGGTGCACTTTTTTACAATGTTCTGGCCAGAACTCCAAATAGGAACCTCAGAAAAACCCTACCCAACACTCAGAGACTATTTGCAATTATACAAGACGGTAATATTGGAACTTAATCATCATTTTACTTTCACAGGATCCCATAGAAAGAACGTTGCCCCCATGACAATTGGAAGTAATTTTAGAAGATGATAGCCCTCACCCAACAAGTTTGTCCTCAGGGTTAGGGACATCATTTAGGGGTTGATTTTAATTGGTATAGGATTAGGGGGAAATTTTTTAGGCTCAGTGATCTCTTTGAAAAAATTTGGAAATTGAATGCGATAATAGATTAGTGTGAGCTTACTCACACTAATAATTATAGTGAGTAATAGAGTGAATACTTGCGAGCTATTATTTATAGGCAATTTACATTGGTATAGATTCTTATATATTGATACAGACTTAAATTATATTGAATATGTTCCTATTTTGTCCACAATATTTGTATATCTAAGCAAAGTTATTTTGTCACATTATACCTCTGCTTAAAGCATTTTTATATATTGATACAATTTTAGGATATATTTGTTATATTGCAATGTACATTTCTACCTCTGATCTAGATACTCATACATTGTTTACATTTTGAGGCCATTGTCCTCATTTGTTGCAGTTGTTTATTGTTAATATTGTAATATGAAGTCTTAGTCTTTAAGTTATATAGGTATTAGAATTATAGATCAATAGTCATCTATGTTTGTCATACTTATAGTTAAACTAACCAGGTTCTTTATATACACAGAGATTGTATTCTGCATAGATAGGTAATCTTCAACCACTTCAAAGAGCTGTAGAATATGGCATTTAAATAACTTAGGGTTCTGTTGAAGTGAGACACGATTGCTCCTGGCAGCACTGATCTATTCCCGAGAGAATGGTGGGCACTCTACTCAGAGCTTGTTTTCTTCTTGGCCTTTGAGCAATGAACTGCCCATACCTCGACCACTGACAAAGTACATGGTATCTGGAAATGGATACAAAGACTGCCAAATCTTTCCAAGGCAGGGTAAGACGGTTTTGAAAAATTTCCTGGCTCTGAAAATGGTCTGTCAGTTACTCTAGGCCTTAGCCAAAGTTGGTTGCTTCAACGTTGCAAATGAGACTTAGGGAGATTGCCCAGGTACCCAAGAAGTCTCTGTCATTTGTTGCACATTTTGGAAATTGCTTGATTGCACTTCCTGCTTACTCAAGTAATATCATTTCCCTTCTCAGATCTTTGATGGGGTTGAAGACTAGATAGTTATAGTTACTTTCTTCTTATAACTTGGCCAAGTTATTTGTTATGCAAGACTTAAACTCATTAGGATAGGATAATTATTGAATATATTTGTTCTTATTGTATATAATTTTGTTATTAGGCTTAGAACTCTCTTATTTAAACAAAATGGGGAGATTAGTTAGAGAGGAAGTTTTTCATGAGCTTTCAGCGGGGCACAAAAGGAAACATTAGAAGATGTGGGAAGAGAAAAGAATGAAAGGAGGGTAAAGAAGGTATAAGAGCAGGCAGATCTCTGTGAGTTCGAGGCCAGCCTGGTCTACAAGAGCTAGTTCCGGGATCGGCACCAACACCAAAGCTACAGAGAAACCCTGTCTCGAAAAACCAAAAAAAAAAAAAAAAAAAAAAAAAAAAAAA
>NW_026067956.1:7283401-7379072 GCF_014885135.2 Alexandromys fortis
GACTTTAATCCCAGCACTCGGGAGGCAGAGGCAGGCAGATCTCTGTGAGTTCGAGACCAGCCTGGTCTACAGAGCTAGTTCCAGGACAGGCTCCAAAGCCACAGAGAAACCCTGTCTCGAAAAACAAAAAAAAAACAAAAAAAAAACAAAAACAAAAAAAAAGACCATTGGGAGCCATATGTAGAGGAACAAATCGCCAGCAGGCTGCATTTCATCTTCTCTCTGAGAAGCAACAGGATAAATGTTGTCAGCAATACAAATTCCCACCTGGATCCAGCCTGGGGAGCCGTCAGTTCCCTAACTTGACAGTGGAGTGACTCGGAAAATTTCACGTCAGGGTTGAACTCGAATGAGGCGGTTACCTCATTACATTTGAGGAATGAATACGACCCTAGAAATCATTGCGTTCGATTCCAAATCACAGTTTAAAGTCTGGATGTTACGAAGATCATGTATCTCTCTCTGCAAGAAGGTTGGGATTCATAAAAAGGAAGAGAGCTTGTCGGCTGTCAGCGCCTTCTCCGTAGAGTCTGGGTCGGATTGCTCTGGTTCTGAATCCCACATTCTCTGGTTTGCTGAATTGGCCCCAGCATCTCTGGGCTTTGAGACTCCATCCTCCTGCCTTCTCATATCTCTGCGTCAGGCCTTCCTCCTGACTCAGCAAACACGTCTACAACTACTTGCTTATTTTGGAGGTATCCTCCTATTTCTCCTAGCCTTCCATGTCTCCCTACTGGTATTTCCAAAGATCAACTCCTATTAATCTCACCAGGCCCATGTTTCTAAGAGTACCAATACCCTAGCAGCAGGGAATACAAACTCCTAAACAATCTGTATGTATTAAAGAAATCGTTCAGGCTTAAATACATTTAAAACGTTTATGGGATGGCAGTCCCTCCACTAGCCACACCTGCATAAAGTTCAGAGCGTTTTATACCTCTTTGCTTGCCCTTACCCCACAATGCATTATATACGGATTCTGGACTTATTCCAATCCAGATCAATTTATTTGAAATTATAATACATCACAGTCTTCTAATTCACTTCTGAAATTAGCTTATTTTGCCTTGAGAATATTTTGATATTCCATTTTAAATGTACCCAGCGTATCTTTCACAATAATATACCTTACTAGTCTCAACAACTAAATAAATCACTGAGAAAAAGAAGGTAATATTTTTCTTTGTCTGGAAAAGGTGATATGTGTATGTACGTACATATAAATATATAAATACATACATATTTTAAAACTGTTTGATTTCAGAAGGAATTTCTTTTGTGTGTGTATATGTTACTGAATATTTAAATTGTATTATGACATATAGTCTTTTTAATATCTAATAAAGCCAAAGTAAATTATAAGGGCTCAAATATTACAGTTTTTTTATAAGAACTTATAAACAAAAGTAAATCAAGGCTGGATATCATGGTGCATACCTTTAATTCCAGTACTCAGGAGGCAGAGGCAGGCAGACCTCTGTGGGTCTGAGGCTAGACTGGTCTACATAGTGAGTTCCAGGCCATGCGATAGACAGTGAGACTCTGTCTAAAAATAAATAAATGAATACATGAATAAGTAAGTAATTTAAAAATATGAAAGCCATGTGTGAGGGAATAAGACAGCATGGTGAGGTTTCAGCTTCCATAAAGATTATGTAGCTTCATCAGTCAGCAAATCAAAACTGCCTATTTATTTGTGCTACTGAGTGTGGCCTCTGCCCTGTGTGGGATTTTATGACCAACTGTACCATCCTGAATTGCAGAGCAGTGAATCTTCCACTCAGCATAAATTGATTCATACTCTCAAGACATTTTAAGAGTACAAATGCCAATTTTTGGCATTTTCTTCTGTGTTAGCATTTTCATTCTCATGCTTCTTTAGTACATCAAATCTAATCTCTGTGTCAAGGAAGAGAAGCAGCTGAGGGAGACGCTGGTTTGAGGAAAGGTGGTGGAGCAAGGCATCTCAGAGGCACGTAGAGAGAGCAGGAGAAACATGGCCTCACGTAGGAGTCCGTATTCACTCGCATTCAAAGGGCCATGAACTTGACAATGAATGCAGCCGGGTACTTGCTCACTGTCTTCAGCGATCAGCATGAAGTTAGAATGAAGCCTTAGATAGTAGTATACACTTTTGGATTTACCTTCGTTTGCATCTTTCCATGGGGAGTCTGCACATTGTCTAGAACACCACCACACCATGAGTGGGTAGTGGTCCAGAGATAACGCATGATTTGAATCCCAAACTCAAAAGCCACTAGAGTCAGGCACTAGGCCCTAGAAACAAAAGGATGGGGGGTGTGCATTCCACCTAAAAGCATTCAAACTGCAAAGTTTACCAAGTATCTTCCTTGCCTACAAAAACACGGCTCTTGGTTTTCTGTGACTCGTGCTAAGCCTCCTCCTATCTGAAGAAATACCGTAAAGGACAATGCATTGGCTTTGCCTTTGCAGTTTCAAGCTCCTTGAGCCTGCATCTGCCTGTGCCTAGCTCGTGCACCAGGCTGTTGACTGACTTTGCCTTTGCGTCTCTTCCTCATAGATTCTCAGTCCTTTAGAGAAACAATGCAAAATATTAAGGTTAACTTAACTCCGTCAAAGGGGAACCCCTAAAACAAGAAATTTCATGATCCTTCCAGAAGTGTTTTATTGCTGTTGTTGCTCAAATTCTTCCACAATGTAACCCCTCTGACTCCTTAGGATGGATTTCTCTTAAGGAAATAGTTCTATTAAAGACCATATGTATCAGCTACTCTGACTTGGGTAAATTCACTGCTGCATGTACAAAATTATGCCTAAACCCCTACAACAGGGAATCCAGCACATAGTTTGATCTTAGGCAAAACTGTCCCAGACGAAGCATGAATGCTGGTCCATTGGCTATCCCAGAACTAAACTGAAGTTCTGTAGCCATCGCATACAGAAAGAGCCAAACTGGCTGCTGCAACGTGGGGCTGTATAACAAGCTGAAATCAGTCCAGGCATGTCGTCTGTACCTGGGAAGTCCGGTGTGGAAAAGCGAGCAAGAACAGAATGCCATGAGACAGACATGCAGAGCCCTGGGTGCCATTGAAATAAACATCTGTCAGTCACTGGCACAAGTTTTTAAAAACAAGCTGCGTTTTACATGTCTCAGTATAATAAAGATCACATCACAGCCAACTTATTATCAAAGCTCAAAAACAAATAAATGTACAGTACCTCTGCCAAGGCCTTTTCTTGGGCTTTGTTATAGCTGACAATAGCGTCAGTGTTATGAGAGGCACGCTAGTTGGGCAATCCACACACGACATGCTTTGTTCTCTGCCTGAACCTGCTCCGGCATGACTTTAGGGCTAATACTATTTCTTTTTGGTGTTAATATTAAGCACTATTTGGCAGAAGCATGCAAATTCTGCAATCTTTAGTCAGTCCTTGAACTGCTTGGAAGATTCTTCCAGAACAATAAGAAGAAAGCTCTAACATTTCTGGACAAAGATTAAAAGACCCAAATGATGCATGGTTGACCTTGGTGGCTTCTATTATTGAGGAAATTGACGGGAGATAATTGAGACACACAGACCTTGCTTAGAGCTAGGTTGGTGAACAAACAGAAGCACTGATGTGGTGGCTCAGGAAATGCTGGGGGGGGCATCTAGATCACTCCTCAAATACTATGTTAGCAACTGCCATTGCCGGAGCTCTGTACTTGTTCCCTGAGACCACCTGAAGACACAAGAGACATGGGTCTCATCTGAGAGATGGAGTTGCTGCTGTGCAGAGGACCAATGCAATGCAATCCAGCTTGAGCAAGTCTAATCTAGCCTCGGACACTTATATGTGGTCCTGACTGTCTCTTGGCCTCATGCTTGCTCCTGCTCTTCAGCCAAATGACGCAGTCCTCCGCAGTTTGAACTGAAGTGGGTTCACTTTCCGTATGTGGGGCTATCTAGCTCAGACTTGGTGTCAGGGTTCCAATATCAACCTTCCCAGATTGATCCAGTTTCCTACTGTTCAATATTTGCATGCAGTTTGCATGTGTCAAATGGTGAATCTTAGGTTGTTGTGGCCTTATTTAAATATATACCATTTTGTGGGTCAAATTGCTTCCCAAATGCATTCGGTTTTAAACACCTCCCCAAATAGTGAAATTAATGATCTCTCTGTAGCACAACCCTTCTGCCTCATAGCTAATTCTTCACCCCCAAAGCCCCATTTTTACCCTGTTTGGAGTCAAGTAGTTACTGCTGTATTGTGACAGTTGAGATCTGGAAGGAGGAGGCGTAATGGAGCATAGAACTCTGGGAAGAGTTCTAGCAATGGAGGGCCCAGAGAATGTGACACTGGTGACGTTTGGCTTCCAAGCCCACGGCTCCATTTCAAGCCTGGGCTGTGTCATTGAGGCAGTCCTGACAAGGGCAGAAATCAGATCCAGGATTACAGTTTAGCTGATTAACAGCTTTATCCCCAAGATTCAAAGAAATGCCGTCTATTTCTAATACTTCTAACTGAAAAGGAGAGCCCACCATCCCACAGTGCAGGAATCTAGGATGGTTCCCAATAACCAGCAGACAGATGGTTCAAAGTGGCCCCAGGGCCAGAGGCCAGGAGAATCTGGCCATCAGTGCTGAGCCTGTCAGCCCTGTGCTCAGACGTGAGGAGGCTCCAAGATCATCTTTGCTGTAAATCTGGGACTGCGGAATGCTAGCCCATTAGGAAATGTTTCTCTTCTCCTACTACTTTACCCTTTCTAAGCCAGTCAGGAACAGCGCTGTAGAAAGCAGGACAAAAGCATCGTGACACACTCACTGCCTTTGGGAAGAGTGTCTCTGTGTCTCTGATAGCATCCTAGTATATCTGCAGGTGGAGGTGGCCAGAGCGCTGAAGATAGCCATCTTGTTTGACCTTTGACGAAAGGTTCTCCACCTCTGTTACACATTACAACATGGCATATTAGAGAAGGGCTAAGGGATGGCAGGATGGGGGAGCAAGGTCTGAGGCACAGACAGGAGACTTGAGAACCCAATGGAACAAGATCTGGGTCACCACACCTTTGGGTTTGTCAGTGAGAGGTTTCAAAAGAGGATTCATGGGAGGAAGACTCATCTTCATATGAGGGAAGAAAGAGCAATCCAGGTGAGCCCCAGAATTCCCCTTGCTTTGCCTGGTCCGCCGAGAAGTGAGCAGGCAGCTCATTTCTAGCAGCCGCATCCATAAGCGGCTCTCACTACCGCACCTTCCACACCATGATGGACTCTAGCCTCTCAGACTATGAACCCCAATCATTCCTTCCCCCCTGCTTCCTGCCAGGTGTTTGCTCACTGTGACGGGAGAAGGAACTAGTGGGACCCACTTTATAACTGTGTTGTGAGTCGTCACACCAAATCTGCCAGCATCTTCTGAGCTCCCACTTATAAAGCCTTGAATCCCCTCATCAGACTCACCGTCATTTCAAATGATAAAATACACACAGCACTGTCTGAGTGTGTGGGATAATCCGTTGTCCTGGTATACAGGTTGTACGGAATGGATGATTGGAAAGGCCCACCTCCCATTTCTCTTCCCTCTTCAGTCAATGCTTAGCCTGCCGATCTGCGAGAGAGACAGCAGCATCTCATACTTTCCCCTTCCCCCTGAAGAAAGTCCACTGCCAATCGTTTCCCAACAAGACCTGTATTGTTTCAAACAGTCAGAGCCATGATGACCATGATTTTGAGACAAAGGTGTCATTTAACCATAAGGTCAGAATGGAAAATATACGTCCAAATTTTATTTTCTGGCAAGTAAAAAAAAAGTATTTAAGAAGATTTTAATAAACCAGCAGAGGAAGTATGCTTTAAAAGCGTACTTTTTGCCTTTGTGTATTCTTTGGGATTCCAAGGAGGATTGAGTGGAAACAAGGAAACATAGATCCTTGCTCAAAAGGACTCTCAATTATACCCTGAAAGTTAGACCAGAGCTTTGGAAACCAAAATAAGTCCAGGTGAGCACTAGTGGCCAGTGAGTGAGAGTCTGAGCAGGGAAGTGAGGGAGGCCAATTAAAAATACTTTCTCTGTAAGATGTTTGCATGTAGTTCTCCTGGAAACAGACCTTAAAGTTTAGGGACAACCAAGCCAGGGAGCTTGTGAACACTGCAGGTTTTTGGAGTGGTTCCCCACGTGGCATTTTCTTTACAAATTCAGTCTGCCTTAAACCTCGACATCTCCTGTGGTTTAAAACATTTAAGACAGTCCTTGAAGGTGTTGGACCGAATTCCAGTGCAGGCGCCCTTCTATTTTCAATCTGTATTCCTGGCTTCCCATCTCCCACTAGGCAAGAGAGGTTTATTTGTGTTGATGGGGACAATGTGTGGGCTTTAAAGTTAGCATACCTCTGTTTCAGCTTGGAACCTGGGACACAAAGCATCTGGAAGTCCCTGCATGTACAGAAATCAGGCTTCTGGTTAGAAATGAAGAAAAACTCCCAATAAAGATCAGAGGGTGAATGGGGTGAGGCTGAGGCTTAGCAGGTCTTCCAATTACCCACTCGGGGAAGCAGAGGGGCTGAGCAAAAGGAGGGATGGGGGAGGGGCAGAGATAGGTCTGGAAGAAGGAGGGAACAAAAGTCAAACCCACCAATATTCTCTAAGGCATGGGGAAAGGAAATCTCTAGCCACCACAGCTCAGATGCAACCGTGTGAGTTAGTCATTAGTATTAGTGTTTCTGTGATTGTTTTATAGACAGGTTGTTACAGTTCCAGGGTTTTACAATCGCCAGTGACACAACTGTCAGTGAACTGAGTTCTACGGTCCTGATGTTGGGAACAGAAAATGTCCAATGTCCAATGGAGAGAGAACAGTGTCACGGGAAGGTCACGGCATTTGGCTTGAATAGTTTTGGTAGAGCAAATGAAGACGCTTTAGCTTCGAGGGCCTCTAAGCCCTAGAGCCATATTTAAGAACTCCTCCTGCGATTGCTTTACAAATTGACATGAACACATGAGTCTGCCGAGCTGTACTCTTGGGGAAAGAGAATCAACCCCTAGACATTCCAACACACACAGCCTTCTTCCTGGCCACTCTAAAGTTAGGCATTCAGTAAGGCAAAGGACAGCGGCCTGAGGAATGTGCCCACAGGCCTCTCCGTTCCCCTGCAGGGTCTCTAATCACAGTTGCCCCCGAAACTCCGCTCTCGGCATGATGGATGTCCCTTTGTGGAGGGATGCTCAGTCAGATGCAGATGTCACCCATGAAAAGGCGGCACACATTTGTGATCTGAGGCTCAAAGTTGAGCCGCCAGGGCAGAAGTGATGGATGGACACCCAGTCTCTGAAGACTCCTAGCTGCCCGTGGGTGGGGAGAGGGACCTGGGCTGTGTAAACCCAGGGCCGTGCTATGGATGTGTGCTTAATTGTGGCTCTCCTTTTCCTTCATCCCCAACCCAGGTTCTGCTTTCGGCTCCTCATCCCCTCACCTTGTTTCACCTTTGGCTTTGGTTGCTCTAATCAGGAGCGTGATCAAGGCCAGATGCTACCACTCTTTGGTAGGCAAGCGATTCCGACTCAGCCCGCGGCAAAGAGCCAAATGGGACTTCTTAAATGAATGCAGGTTTAGAGCAGTAGGTAAAGTGATGGAAAAATCACACACGCTAAAGAAAAATAGATACCCTTGCTCTTGCTTGAGAAGAGCCAGGAGCCTGCTTCTTTTTGTTTTATGAATCCTAGCACTGGAGAACGTGAGTGTATTTCATTATATTGGGTGTTCTTGTGAATTTGTCAAGCAGAAAGGGGCAGGATAAGAGTTTCAGATTAAGAGAGGCACAGAGAGAAATAGGAGGCTGTATTTTAACTGTTTCTCTACTCAAAGGCATTCCCTGAAGACAAACACCAAATGTGGAGACTTCTTATGCCTCGAGAGAAATTCCCCCTTCAGAGGTGTGGGGCTGTAATAGCAGGCCCATGTGGTGTGCTGGCTGTCATGCGTACTCTGTTACAATGGTTTTAAATCCCCCAGTCTGGTAATTGCACCACCAGCTAAAAACACTGTTAAGGCTCATAAAAATACAGAGTGAAAAGTTGCTGGTAACCAGGGAAGCAGACTCAATGTGAGTAATACTGTTTATTCCTCAAAGATCACACAACTCACAAGACATTGCAAATGGAAGCTGCACTTTCTTTTCCCAGCCACCCAGACCCCAACAATCACACAGAAACTATATTACTTACAATACTGTTTTGCCAACAGCTCAGGTGTATTTCTAGCTAGCTCTTACATCTCAAATTAATCCATTTCTATTATTTTTCTATTTTCCCACGGGGCTCATGGTTTGTTACCTCACATCTGCTTCTTGGGCAGCTACATGGCATCTGCCTGACTCCGCCTTCTTTCTCCCTGTATTCAGTTCAGCTTTCCTGCCAAACTCTATTCTGCCCTGCCATAGGCCAAATCAACTTCTTTATTAACCAATGATAATAAAACATATTCATAGCATCCAGAAGGGCATCCCACAAAGAGCTATAGATAAGTAACTGGTGTTTAAATCAGATGTGATGAAAAGAAATCATGATTTGTGATTCTGAAAAGTAATGACGTCAATGGGGAAACCCTAGTTAAGGGGACAGTATGTTTATAATACAGACATTGTTTGATGAACACATAAATCGTCCACTTCAGAAAAATCTTACAAATGGTAAAAATAATTTGAATGGATGTATCCCTTTAGAATAAAAATCATCTGTTGTTTAGGAGCAGCAAACTAGAATGATCTTAACTCTTGTTAAAATTGAAACTTGGACATACAGGTCTTTGATTGACACGTGGACTCTACTTCGTGATGGGTGAGGGGAGTTTGCAGAATGTGGTTTACACTTGTCTCTGGTAATTTCTTACAAATGGTTTGTAAGTTTCATTCTGTGTATACAGCTTCTAAATATTTTCATGAGCTTCATATACTTCATTATTGGGCCTACGATTGTCTATCATATTCCTCAATGATGATGCTTAAGAGTTAGGTGAGGAAAGCATTCGCAGGCAGGCAATCTAAGAAGTGTCAATAAATTCTGTATCCGAGATATAGAATGTTTAATGCCACATTTAGTACCAACATTAGGGCTAGTGAGATGGCTAAAGGGGCTTGCTGCCAAGCTGGATGATCAGGGTTCAATCCCTGAGACTCCCCTAGTGGAAGGAGAGGACAGTGATTTCTACAAGTTTTCCTCTTCCACTTGTGTGCTGTGCTATGTAGGCACACATACACACACACACACACACACACACACACACACACACACACTGTAAGCATTTTAAAGTCAGAATTAGTGAAAACATTCACGATGAAAACGATACCCATTTTAAATAAAGATGGGGATTCTGTGGGCTTCCTCAGACTTGCCAAGCAATAATATAAGCTGTATCCTGAGAAGGTGAGAGAAAGGACAATGGACTGTGCACTTCTAAAATATGGGTGGGGGATTTTTATATATTTTTACTATAAAAAAATGAAGAAATGTTGGGAGTAAGAAGGATGCTTGGTAGGCTTCCAATAACATGCAATGTGCACGTGTATCAGAATGTCACATGGCATTCTTACCCTGAGGTGGGTAAAATGCTCATGATTTTTGATGTATCCACTTTAAATAAATTTAATATAGAAAGAAAATAATTGAGAGGGACTCATGAATCTGGAGCGAATTGCTTAATGAGTATTGCACATATGTGTGCACTCCCCAATTCTCCACTTCTAGACGAGGGACTATAATGGCTTTCCATGTTTAGAAGGGGACACTGGGGAGGGTGGTAATGACTGTGGCAGGTGCCTTGCTGATTGTCAACACTTGCTGTCACTTTTATAACGCATCTCATAACTTCTGCTCATTAAACACTCAAAATCTACATATGTTCATGGATATGACTTGCCTCCTATAATTGGTCTTAAAGGAAAAATGGATCCACTACTTCCGAAAGCCTCAGCCCTCTTCTCTCACAGAAGCAGAGAGCATGAAAGAGATTTTAAAAAATATTAAAATGTATTTTAACAAAAAGAACATACCCAAAGTTCTCTTTATTGGGATTCTTTCCCAGTCTGTGTTCTGCAACCATCAATACAGGCGTTAAGGGAACAAAGAGACCAGAGCAAAGCCCAATGGAAACACGTCACTCTCTATGTGGTCCCCACCCTGATGGGTGCAGAGGACTACACGGGACTGTGGCCGTGGGATGGAGGGTGTTCTCTGGCTCGGTGCCCGCCAGGTGTTCTTCAGCTATGACCAGCTTTGGACTTACCGGAGCGAGAGTATCAGTCATTTAGCTCAGAGGGGAATGGACCTGGAACCAGATGACTTCGTAAGTTTCCTTCAGAACTACAACATCTGCAAAATGTCAGTCCATTCAAGAGATCACCCTGCTCAGAGATGGGCACACAGTTTCTCATCTGATGATAAAGCCGCGAGGACGGGAGGACTTCGGCAAATACCTTTTAGAGCCTTCAATGTCACAAATGTTTACAAGTGACATATGGAGTCCTAAGCAAGGCAAATTGCTCAGTTAACAGGAGGGTGCTAAGGGAGGGCCCCGGTGAACTGAAAAAAGAAAAAAGAAAAACAAAAAAACAAAGTCATCTCAGCTTCTGAAGTACAGACAGCCTTGGCTGCCCACAGATACCCACAGGCCATTCACCTTCTTCCTGTGTTTCTCGGGTCTGTGGCTGGTCCCTGGTTTTACCTGAAGCCTATGGAATGAGCTCTGAAAACGCTTGTTCAGACGAAGGATCATTACCAAATATGACAAACATTTGGAGCACCCGCCACCATAGGCAGCAGTGAGCAGGAAGCCACATTCTCTGCTTAGGAGACAGAAAAAGCAGTCAAGGTAGCTTAGACTCTCACCCAGGAGATTCCTTTCTCGGACCCCTGTTATGGTCAGGAGGTAACTGAGCAGGCTGTAGCTGGGTAAGCCTACCGTACCTCCTGATAGGGAAGCTCATAGATCTGTGGCTGTGTTGTTAAGGGGTGCAGATAGCTCTGGGTGATTATGAAAACTGGGGTCATAAGTTAAAACTTTGGCCCAGACTACTTCACAGCGGTGGCGAACCTCAGGTGTGTAGCGAGCTTAGACATTATGGTTTTAAAATTCAAATTGTACTATTTCCTGTATGTCTGACCTTAAGCCAGTTGTTTGCAACTCCCGGAATGTTTTTGCATGCACTGAAAATAAACTTGTAAGGTTTTTGTCTGTGTTTTAAGCAGTGAGGCATAAAATTGGGTTTGAAGTCGAGTAATCCATCCTTTTGTTGCTATGAGGCGGCCTCGTTGGGTTGAATGACTTGAAGGTTTTTTAAAGGGACTATGTATTTCATTTGTTTTATCACCCTAGGACAAACAACTGTTGCTATGGAAACAGGAGCACTGATGCAATGCCTCTAAGAAGTGACAATAAGAAGGAAGGAATAGCTTCACATCGAAAGCTTCACATTTTATTTTACTTTGTGAGCAAAAAATTTCAGATTTCTGAAGCAAAGTTTTTCCCTTATAATATTAGGAATTTTAAAGATGTAGCCTTTAATGGATGGGTCCATGATTAATTATGAATCTTATTTATACATTGCCAAGGTCATGCCTGCCACAAACTTCTGAAAATGAATATCCAAGTACTTAAAATTCCTCTATTTTTCTTCTCTGTAGATAATACTGTAATATACAGTTAAAATCTGTTTACCACACTTCTGACCCTCGATTAAAATGATTTAAAATATAAAAAATTACTTAATTTAGGGTGGGGCACTTAGGTCCTAGCTCTGCGGAGGCAGAGGCAGGAAGATCTCTGTGAGTCCAGGCTTGCCTGGTGTACATAGTGAGACTCTGTCTCAAACAAAAACAAAAATAAAATCAAAAGACAGTGCTAAGGGAGGAAATGAGAACTTAGAGTGTCTTCAGTGTTGACAAAGTAAGCTGCCTTATGTGGAATAATATTTTGCAATTATGGAAAATTATGATGATTTATGCACCATTTTTTTCCGATGTCTATATTTCTACAGTGGCTACAACTCCAGTAAGTCTAAGTACATAAACAATCCTGTGTAGAAACACAGCAAAGAATTTCCTATTGTTCTTCCTGCACAACAAAACCACACAGGACACATCTCTTTCTTCTGATTCTAAACATAAGCAGGAAAAAGAAAGAAAAGAAACGAAACAGAAACCCAAGCTTCCAAAACTGTCTCATAAGACAGAACTGAAGTGGTTTTCCATGAGACTTTTGAAAAACAGGTTAAAATATTGCTGCTTCACCTTCCTTCCTAAGTTACTGACAACCAGAGTCCCACTGCTTTCTGATGCATGTTAAAATTATGAAACTACAACAGAATGTCATCAAATTCACTTTAGAAGTCTTCATTGGCGATCGGAACCCTCATTACCGCATCTGTGACACAGGGGCGGGTTCTGGGAAGCAGAGCAGTGTGGGCCGTGTCTCTCCAGGTACCGAGCAGAGCGGGGTTGAGAAGGAAGGAGCCACTCCTTTCCAAGTAGCTCGAAGGATTACACAGAGGAGACAGCCTTTGCATCACTTAAACCTTTGTAAACTTCTGCGTTTCAAAGACTGGTTTGCTTCTGTGATATTTTCCCATTAAAGACTGCTCCCATTCCGATTGGTCTGTTGGACTTTACGGAGGACGTCAGTCAGGAGCAATGGTCTCCCATTGAAGTCAGTAAGTAGCGCCACCAGCACACTCTCAAGACGCAATGCCCCAGGGCACCGTGGAACTCTTTCCAGAGAAATTTCTAGGTAAGCTCTATGCAATTCCAATGTCCAACAGGAATCCTGCTATCTACCAATGCTCTCCGTATCGTGTGTACAAACTGCTTGGTAACAAGGGCCGCCATCTATTCTCATTTCAATCACAAGCCCGGAGTCTCTCATTCACTCAGCGGATGTATATTGCGTCTTTTGATGGTGATGAGAAGGTGAGAGAAACCAGTCCAACATACTGACAAGAAGGGCGCTCATAAATATACATGAGTCCATCCAGCTCTTGCTACCTGAAAACCCTGGTACCCGCGCTACCCCCTCCACCTCTCTCCCTTACAGACTCCAAGTCTCCTCCAGGACGTGCTCCATCTCGCTTGTGTCGATCTAGCCGGCCTTGAAAGATCACACAGTAACTTCCCAAGCTCCCTTTGAATTAAGCCTTTGACATGTGGTATTTTTTAAGACAGATATGCTAAGTTTATATTGCATACGTAGAATTAGTTTAAAGATTTGGAGTGGGATTTGCTAACATCCAAATTTATGTGTTGATACTTATTTTTAGTAGCTGTTAAACCCACCCCATGGTTTGAATCTAATTTAGCCTTTTTCTGCAGAAGGACGTGCCAGGTGCTAGGGGACGGGCTGTAGGAGCAAGAGCCAAATTTCATACTTTTTTTTTTTTGTCTTTACAGAGTTTTCTTTATCTCCTGTATGTTTAGTTGGATCTTCGCAAGGTAAAGACATCCAAGTACTCACCACTGAATGCTTGTCGGGTACCTACTAGGTGGTGTTTGGGTGCCAGGGCACAGCGGGGAGCCAGACAGTGTGCATTTTTTATGAGAGGGGACTGATAAAAAAAAAACTTAGAAATTCAGTCAGTATTTCTTCAGGCTCTGCCGAGATTTAAAGGAGAGTGGTACAAGCTAGTGACTGGTCACTGCTGACGGTAAGTGTCTCTTAGGTGAGAAGGCAGGCCTGTGTATTAGCTACTTTTCTGCTGCTGAGAAATAAAAACCATGACAAAGGCAATTTATAGAAGAATTTGGGGGCTTATGCTTCTAGGAGTGTAGGGGGGGGGAACATGGCCGCAGGCAGCAGGCATCGCAGCTGCAGGAAGCCAAGTGTGCATGCGCACATCTTCAAATACAAACGGTGAATCCAGGAGTGAGCTGTAAGTGGCCTATGTAAAGTTTATCTCAAAGCCTGTCCCCAGTGATAGACTTCCTCCAGCTGTACCACCTAAACCTCCCCAAACAGGGCTACCAGCTGGTGGCAAATTGTTCAAATGCCCAAGAATGTGGGGGATAGTTTTCATGCAGACCAGCTAAGAAGGGGCCCTGTATGCGAGACTCTTTGTGAAGAGTGTATAAGAAAGAGGGTGTCCTAGTTGAGGTTATGAAACTCCATGGCCAAAAGCATCTTGGGGGAGGAAAGGGCTTCATTTCCTTGTGCTTCCTCAGCACTGCTGATCATGGAAGGCAGTCAGGCCGGAACTCAGACAGAGAACTGGAGGCAGGAGCTGATGCAGAGGTTGTGGAGGGGTACTGTGTACTGGCTTGCTCCACAAGACTTGCTCCGTCTGCTTTGTTATAGAAGCCAAGAACAGCAGCCCAGGGATGGCACCACCCACCACGGGCTGGGCCCTACCCTATCCACCATTAATTAAGAAAATGTCCCACAGCCAGATGTAATGAAGGCCTTTCCTCAACTGAGATTCTCTCATTTCAGATGACTCTAGTTTGTGTCACGTTGACAGAAAACGAGTCAGCAGGATGGGAGCTGGCCGGAGGCTGTAAGGTTAGGGAGTCCCTGCAGTGGTTGAGGAGCAGCAACACAGCTCTTGATACGAGCTGACACAAGAGACGAAGGCTCAAGCCCCTGGGTGAGGGAGGACACACTCAGAGCTGGGGTGCATCCCATTTCCCACATTAGCAGGCTACCATACTTGAAGAAATGCAGTCACCAAATTGCCATTTTCCTGTCCTGAGAATGGTGGTATCTGCCACAAAATTTTGCAGGCTCAATGACATAAGTCATAGTGAAGATGTCCCATAGCTCTTTGTTTGTGTTAGGGATTCAAGCGGCTTAAGTTGAGTATGTTTTTTGATTACAGCGGCAAAAGATTTTCTAGCATCTGTCAAGCTGGTGATTAGGACAACGTTAGGACCATGGGAAGAGTGCCTGCAGAGGTGGGCATGGGGCTTTGAAACCTGTGGCTGGCACAGAGAGAAGCAGAGAATAGGAGATGGACCTGTTGGACTTGGGCAGGGGAAACTGGTGACTGCAGATTTTCCACCAAGGAAATGTTCCAAGTAACAATAAGAGTGTCTATGCGTTTGCAAAGGTGAAAAAGATAAGGTATTCATTAGTTCTTCATATTGCCCACCAGCAGAACAACCTAGTAGCTCATTGTTGTAATTATCTATACTCTAGATATATTATATAGATATATTAATATGTATCTATATAGATACATAGATATAATGTTATATATTCGATAGCATTCTTGTGTCAATTCGTTCACTTTTGAAAATTCATTTTTGCATAAAGTTTTACATGAATTGATGGAGATATAATTTGACTATTTCCAAATTTCTGTTCTTTTCTTTTTCTGAAGAGAGGGACTAGTCTTAAAGCTGATGTTTTCTCTTTCTTTCTTCTTGCTCTCTCTCCTTTCTTTCCTTCCTTCCTTCCTTTTTTTTTAAGCTTCCCATGATTCTTTGTGCTCATAAAAAGAATTTTCCACTAAGACAAAGGACATTGAACATCCAGGACTTATCTAATCTGGTGAGCCCTCATGGACACAATGCTGCTGAGTGTGTGTGTGTGTGTGTGTGTGTGGAGAGAGAGAGAGAGAGAGAGAGAGAGAGAGAGAGAGAGAGAGAGAGAGAGAGAGAGAGACTGAGAGACAGAGTCTTGTTATATACCTTAGCTAGCCTGGAACTTATGACATCATATATAGTGATGTTCCTTACCTCGCGCCAGATTAGCATAGATTTTCCTATCTCAGTTCCCCAGTGCTGGGATTACAGGTGTGTGCCCAGGCCCAGCTTGCCATCCCGTGTCTTCATGTGAGCCTCTGGTTTGAACAGAGAAAGCTTTTCTACAACTGCTCTACTTTGATAAGCCAGAGAAGCAGCCATTTATTGAACGTGTATTCAGTTTATTTCATGTGTTTGTGTGTATGGTGCGCGTGCATCCAGGCCCACATGTGAAGGACAGAGAACAAGTTGGGAGAATCAGTTCTCTCCTTCCACCACGTGGGAGTCCAATGCGTGGAGACTGTGCTCGGGTTCTCTGGTTGTGAGAGCTGCCTTTGCTGGCTAAGCCACCTTGCCTATCTCGCTGGTCCAGACACTATTTCCAGGCCACAGTGGCTTGGATGAAGGCACAGCACACAGCCTCACTGGCACTGTAGGGTTTGTGAGGACGTCACTACATGAAGAAGCCATGGTGGAATACTCCAGCAGGGGATGTAAGGAAATAGTTGATTTGATCGCAAGCTACAGAAATCCACACATCTCCGTGCACAGTGCTTCTTCCTCCTCTCAAGACGTCAGCCTTCTCATTTGCAAAACAAGTTAAACTGGGCCATTGGTTGTGGATTAGATCCCTGAGAATTCTTCCAGTTCTTTTTTTATGTGACGCAAGGCATATGTAGGCAGGCACCTCTGACACCGGCAACATGACACATTTTTTTCTATGCTTGTTTCAGACATAAGGGAAAATAATATTCATTCTGTACAGTAAGGCATTTGGATATCATGCTGCAAACATGATTCTTATACGTAAAAATATCACTAAGAAATTTTTAAAACAGTTTCTAATTTTATCCTATGTATTCCAGAATATTTTCTTTTCTATAAAAAAAATCCTGTTTTGCCTACTTTCTGATACATGGGTTTTGTTCAAATAATGCCTAAAATTATGGCGGTATAAATACTTATTTATTTTGATGGATGCTGACTTACTATTCTATTTGTAATGAATTACATGTCATGTTGAAAGGCTTTGAAAGCTGCTCCAGGTTAGATATGTCAAGATTCATCTTGTATTTTAATTACAAAAACAATTTAAAGAAATTTATAGCTTAACATCTTATAAATAGTCCTCATTTATAATTTGATGAAAGCATATTGGATCTGTAAGAATCACAGGAAATATGTGACATAATCACACATCTTGTTATAAATGTAGACCCAGGGAGGAAAATGAGCATATTTACATTCATTCCGCTGCAGTCATCAGCGCTGGAAGAGTGATGGAATCCAATGCACACTTTTTCTGACACCTCCATATGCCCACACACACACAATTTGTTTTACAAACATGTTAGCATTGGCATGTGACTTGCTTTTTGCACTTAAGAATTTATCATGAAAATATTGCATGTGTCTTCTGTCCTTTTTCAGGGCTGAATGGTCAAATATTCAAGCTTAGTACTGACTTTATCAATCATTTAAATAATTTCCTCGTTAGTTATTTGCCTCCATGAATAACATTGCTTGGACATGTGTGTGTGTGTGATTATGCATGTGCATATGTTCCAATAAGATATAAGTATTTCTTCATAATCATTGCCAAAGAAACTATATCATTCATAGTGACACCAACATTGGGTATCTTCATACAAATTATATACCACAACCATTTGTTTGTTTTGGAAATGTGGCAAAAAAAAACCCCTAGCATCCAATTGTTTAAATTTGTTAATGTATGCCTGTTTAATTATAAACATCTTAATACCTCATTCTTTTATGATTTGTGTGTTCATTGTTGACTGACTCCTCGTACAATCTCCCAGAGGCGACCTGATAGAGACTGTGAAGGAATGAAGGAAAAGCAGACATACAGAGACACATGTACAGAGAAAAGCTGAGATCAAGTGGTCTGGGCTCTGTGGAAACTCATCAAGAGTTGAGCAGGGAGGCAGGGTTATTACATTCACACAAACAAACAGACAAGGTGTATGTGTACAGGCCAACAAAGACAGGCTTACCTAAGTTTAGTCGAAGCAGTCCATACAGAGGTGCTGTCTTCAGGCTGTAAACATCTGGTGGATGTTTTCTATGCACACTATAAACATCTGTAAAGGATCCCCGAGGATGGCTTTGCTTCCCTCTGAGCCCCACCCTGGGAGTATGACTGTGCTACACCCATGTAGCCAATGCTGTGTCAAACACACACTCACCCAGGACTTCCCTCACTCAGGGCTTCCTCTGCTTACCAGTTCACACTGCATTTCCGTTTCTATAGAGCTAGCTCTCTCATTGGTTTGTACTGGTTGTATTTATACTACGGCTACAACCCACATGACCATTCAGTGTTGTCTCTAATGTTTCAGCATTATTCATAGCATGTTCTCCTGACTCCCTGCTTTTACATTTTATCCCATCAGGTCTTCTTACCCTTAAAGTCTCCTGAATCTTAAATTTTTCTTCATGAGCATACTTTCCCATGGCTGCATCTGTGATGTTTATAAAATCAAAGGGATCAAGTTCTATTTGCAGTTTTCAAATCGAGGACCCCGAGGAGCTATACACATTATTGCTTTCCTCTGACTTAGCAGTAGTATCCCTCGACAGTTATGGTATCTCAGGCAACACCACAAAGGAATGGGCATTGGAGATGCTTCCCAGTCAGGGTTTCCATTGCTAGTTCATCTATGTGGTTTTCAGGAGTTCCTACAGAGTAGCATTCAACAGGCTGCATCTCATGGAAAGGCAGACCAAATGACTGGCTAGAGTCACCGGCAGTGAGACTTGGTAATGCTGGCCAGAAGGATCCCAGGCTAAGAATGGACTCGTTCACATCGGATCCAGAGATCACTGCCATGACGTCCTCATCCACAGTGCTCTTCATTCTGCCTAGAGTGACCATTGCAGAGCCAGATCATACGGTGAAGACGCACCAGTTGACCTCACACAAGAGGACAGGAATGGCTGTATTCTAAGGAGCTGTAAGAGAGAAATCACGGTTTTATTATCAGCACATCTTTGGGCATATCTATCAGGAGTGTTAGAACCACAACTGCTGGTTCAGCTGGATGAGCGCAGCCTCGTAAACTGTGGGTTGTTTTTTCATTTTTGGTTTTTTTTTTTTTTTTGGTTTTTTGAGACAGGGTTTCTCTGAGGTTTTGGAGCCTGTCCTGGAACTAGCTCTTGTAGACCAGGCTGGTCTCGAACTCACAGAGACCCGCCTGCCTCTGCCTCCCGAGTGCTGGGATTAAAGGCGTGCGCCACCACCGCCCGGCTTCATTTTTTGTTTTTTTGTCTTCTTAAAATTTTTCTCTCTCTGCTGATTCATAGGTGCCATCAAAATAACGTGAACCACATACTTTATTTTTAGTCTTGTATGTGTATCTTGGCCCTTGGAGATTGTTCAGCCCCATACCTATCATTAGCAAGCTTGCTGAGCTGTAGACTCTAGAGTCATCTAGAGTCAGTGTTGGGGTGAGAGCGGCACCTGTCCTTCCACAGCTGTCCAAGGCTGCGCCCTCGCTGCTATTCTGGGGCATCCCTTTGGTGTTGCTCTTCAAGCCCTGTTGTCTGAAAATCTCCAGATGGTTTCTATCAGTGTAGCCTTCAGCTCCTCTTGCTGAAAGCGGCTTGGATTGGGAGGTTTTAACGTCTTCCATTGTTATTTGGACCTCACTCATTCTACAACTGGTAGGAGTCAAGAGCTATCTGCAACCCGTATAACATTCTGCCTCTGAATCTTACAGTACACCATGTGTGGATGGTGCAAAGTTGCCCTCTCTTGTGTTTTCTTTCAAACACATGTGCATATCTGTAGAGGTATGTGCATGCAAGTATATGCAGCTGCATAGATATCACTGCAAATCTACAAACCTCCTTGGTAGTCATACCCACTTCTACTAAGTAGATGTTAATCTTGGTAGTCTAAAAAGATTATGAATCCTCTAGCCTTTCTCATTTCTATGTTCCCATTATAGCATTGATTTCTAACCTGTTAGCTTGGAAGGAACACAGAGGCTGTCGAAAGACAGACGTTTTCCAGGTATGATGGCACATACCTTTAATCCCAGCACTCACTGGGTAACAGAGAGAGGTAGATGGATCTCTGAGTTCAAGGCCAATCTGGTCAACATAGTAAATTCCAGGACAGCTGGAATTTATGGTGAGATGCTGTTTCAAAGGGAAAACAAGACTGTTTATTTTAGTCAATCACAACAAGAAATTAAGGTTCAACACCTAAATTAGTATAATTTTAATAATATTTTTAACATACACCAAGCATCGTACTAACCACAACCCATTTTATTTTATTCAGCAATAACTCCATTTGTTTCTATTTTACAAAGAGAAATATAAGGTTCAGCCAACTAGAGCTATGGGACCAAGTAAGGGAGAACACCTGACTCCGTGGCCTTAGTCCATAGCTCCAATCTACATGGCTGAGATATGAGAGAGTTAACGCACCACATCCAGAGTTCACCACTATGATTTGTTTGCATAGGAAATCTGCAAGTCCAAGAAAAAGTGAACCAGGCAAGGGTTAATAACACAGAGACTCAGGGGCTGGAGAGATGGCTCAGAGGTTAAGAGCATTGCCTGCTCTTCCAAAGGTCCTGAGTTCAATTCCCAGCAACCACATGGTGGCTCACAACCATCTGTAATGAGGTCTGGTGCCCTCTTCTGGTCTTCAGGCATACATGTAGACAGAATATTGTATACATAATAAATAAATAAATATTTAAAAAAAATAACACAGAGACTCTTGATGCCATTTCCAACGCCAGGCAGGAAAGTCAGGAGGGTCTACACAGCAGAAAATAAGTACGAGAAGATACAGGAAGCAGGAGTCTAGGGCAGCGAGGTGAATGAGTGGAAATACAGGCAGAAGATGCTCATACCAGAATCTGCTCGTAGAATCTAGCAGCCATTTGGAGGACAGTGGCAGATCCTGTGAGATCCACGGCTGTTTTCAGCTGTTTCTGTCGCTGTTCATGGCCAAGGGCCAGTTCTTGTTTGGATACAAGGAAAACATTGTGGCTTACCAGGTAAACAGTAAAACTGGGACTCCGCTGGTGAGAGCAGGTGGGCGTGAAAAGTTGATAGAGAGGAGCAGGGACTCCCAGTTCCCATGCTAGTGACAACACACCCGTTTGTTTAGCCTTAGAGTTTACAGGCTTTTTGCCTCAGCATTACAGTTTACTACTCTCTTTCTACAAACAAGGAAACCCAAAGAGATTACGCCACCTCTTTCCCAAACCACACGTCCAGCAATGGTGGTGTTGAGATGCAGAAGCCAAGATTTCGCCATCATGTTTCTAATTGTTTCATCCTATGGGAACTTTTTCTAATATATCCTTTTTGAATTTCAGATATCTGTGCTGTATTTGCATCTTTCTTACCTCTCCCTCTCCTCCCTCCAATACTTCCTTTGTCTCCCTCCCACATATTTCCTCTCAAATTCATGACATTTTCTTTAATTATTTTTTGTTACACATACATCTATATGTTATAATATGTGTGTGTGTATATATATATAAAATCTGTTTAATCCATTTAGTGTTTTATATGTGTGTGTATGTACACACACACACACACATATATATATACATATTATATACACATATTAGGGTTGACTGCTGGTATTGGATAACTAATTAGAGGATTCATCCCTGGGTAAGATTGAGTCTACTTCTTTTAGAAGCTGTTAATTGCCTATAACTCTTCATCTAGGGCTGGGACCTTGTGAGATTTACCCTATCAGAGTTGATGTGTCATCTGGTGCTGTCATTGTTTAGGTCTCCTCATACCCAAGATAATCATGATTTTCATTGTTCACCAAAGAAGCGTCTTCTTGCAGCAAATGGAGACATCGTAGAAAGCTACAGATGGTCAAAATGCAGAAAGCAACTGACCATGGTGATCCTATCCCAGATGATACATCTACAATACTGTCCCGGTGCCTGAGGCTAAGGGAATATCACAGAAGAGGGTGTAGAAGTCAGAGGATCAGGGAATCTGCTGCGAAACTGTGTCTTCTCTATAGGACAGTGAAGGTGCTCCCGTGAACTCTCAACAATATGCTTGCCCATTGAAAAAGATTTTAAGGTTGGACTTTATCATATACATCCAGAATGATGCCTGATTCAAGATGAGGAGAACTCAAGAACATATATTTTCTCCTTTCTCACATGTTGAGGGGATGGGTAAGTTAGACAAATGGAGATTCTGAGCACCTCCGACACAGATGCACAGTCTGTGGTCCTGAGTATGTGAATTGAGTGATGCAGTTAACACTGCTCCTCCAAAATGAGTTTGCCTGTCCTGCCACAGCCCCGAATAGTCGTATCTGCCCAGTGAGAGAGACTGAGAGGGAGAAAAAGAGTTGAGTTGATTTGTTAAGCTATTTGAGTAAGTAGGAAGAGAGGCCAGCATTCCGGAGTCGCAAGTCTCTCCATGGCAACATAAAGAGAAGGGAAGCAGATTCCCCCTCCACAGGAGCTCTGGGTTTCCATGGCCGAGTGCCACCCACTGCTGCATAACGGCAAGATGGCAGCTCTTGTCACCTACTGCTTAGCATCAGTCTCAAGTTTCAAATTTCTTGATTTTATCTGTTTTGATTCTCTCTCTTGAAATCCCACCTTTTCTCACCTCCCTGTTTGTCTTGAAGTTTCCTGACCTTCCAGGTCTCTTCCCAGACTCAGGAATAGAAACCCAGTCGGCCATCGATAACAGGTCCCATTCATCACAAAGTGGGCAAAGTCCAATGGCCAACGAATTGAAACTTGGGAAATCATGAGAAAACCCCTCTTTCGTTTTACAATTACTAGGAATATTTTACTTTTGAAATTTGAGTAGCTTTCACAGTCATTCTGGAAATTTATCATCATACAATCCTCTTTATGATTAAAAGAAGAAGAAGAAGAAGAAGAAGAAGAAGAAGAAGAAGAAGAAGAAGAAGAAGAAGAAGAAGAAGAAGAAGAAGAAGAAGAACATGGCCAATGCCTAGTTTGGAGACCTGGGAGACCTGTAAGGTAGAGAATCCAGAATGTCAAGTCCTCAAATTGCAGTCTGTAATCAAGTTGTTCCAACTACCCCCCAGGTAGGGAGGTGTCCATAAAGCCCATGATTTATTATGTTCTACAAGTCCATGCTCCATAAGCACTTAACTGTTCCCTGTGCCCACACATCCATTTTTTTTATATCCCCACATGCAAAGCCATACTGTCCCACATGCTGTCCTTCTCTTATTTCATACTGTTATTCTGGTATTCATCATTGCTTGTTATCAGTTACCAGCTTTATTACCTTACTGCTGTCTTCGTCTTTCCATATTTACTTGAACACATCCAGAGCACTTCTGTACTCCAGGCTCAGACTGGTGCCCTCTGTAATATGGAGCTCTTTGAGATGATCACTGACAGCTTCTCGGGGAGTTTTTCAGCTCTTACTTGTGCTTAGGAGAGCCAGCTGGGCGCAGAAACGACAAGAAGCCTCTGCTTTCATGCCGTCATCGGAAATCCTCTCTAGAGTTCATTTCAAAACAAAACAACAAACTTTTCAAAAATTTCGATTTCACAGCATCTTTAATTTTCCTAGACTGTTTCTTCAACTCTACAGTTGTGTGGCAAAAAGTAAAAGCAATTCTTCTCTTAATCTCCTTGGGCCTCCTACTCATGTGTGCTGAAAAAGCTGTGTGGGAACACTGAATACAGTTTTCATGAGCTTAGGGATAAACATTCTCCACTTTTAACACTGCAGAGAAATGCCACCACGTTTCCTCAGAACAGTGCATTCTTATAAAGCAGTGCCATGTGAGTTTCTTTTGTTTTTAGGTAGTTATATTAAGAAAAGATCATAGTCTTGACCTACCACACACAAGGCATATTTGCTTATAAATAGCCTCGCTGGTTGGAATTGACATGGCAAAGGTGAGAGCAACTGTTCTTTATTTATAACTGAAGACATTTACAAACACATTTCCCATACAGTTTCCCTTCTACTAAGCAGAGATCATTTGAAACCACTGATTTTGAGGAAGACCAAAGTTCTACAGTTTTAGCCTCCAGCCCATCAGGAGCACAGAGAAGTTCCTAGAGATGTAGCCACCTTGTGTACCTGAGAGACATTGTCAATTAGAAACATCCATTTCACACTCAACCACTTTGCTTTTGTGTGTCTATCTTGAGAACAGTCCACAGTTCAGGCTTCTGAAAACAGTGCAAGGCAGGTCTATCTCTCCTTCGGCCACTTAAATAGCTCAAGTCACGTCCACTAGAAGCCTTCTTTAGTCCTGCCTCAGTAACACCAGCTGTATTCAATATTCCTACATGATTTATAGTTTCTAGATCCCACATACTTGGTTATAGATAGCTCTTTGAAATAGGACTGATGTGTGAGACTTTTCTCGGGGAGACGTGATACATCTACTCATCTCAGGCAGGGAACCTGTGATAGACCAAAGTGATGATCACATCCCTAGATCACCAACTTGGTGATCAGATGAGCTTTTACTGGAGTACTTACAGGAGTATGGGTGAGGGGTTACTTAGAGAAGTAAGGTGAAGGGTTTCAGGGAAGTGAATGAGAAGTTACCTCCAGAGAATGGGTGAGTCATAACTTATAGGAGGAGATAAAATGCAAAGATCATTGTATCTCTTAAAGCTCACCCCAACACAGGTGCTCCTTGTAGAAGGAGCAGCGGGCTGCGTTCCTGCCGCCTGGCTCCTGGACACCTGGCTAGCTTATGCCCCGAAATAACAACACACAAATTGTATTCATTTAAACACTGCCTGGGCTCTTATATCTAGCCTCTTCTTGGCTAACTCTCACATCTTGACTAACCCATTTCTAATAATGTGTGTAGCACCACAGGTGGTGGCTTACTGGGAAGGATTCTAGCCTACGTCCATCTTGGGTCGGAGCTTCATCGCGTCTGCTCTGGAGAGGAGAGGCATGGCATCTGCCTCACTTCCTCCCAGCATTCTGTTCTGTCTACTCCACCCACCTAAGGGCTCGCCTACCAAATGGGCCAAGGCAGTTTCTTTATTAACCAATGAAATCAACACAAACAGAAGACCCTTCTACATCAACTCCTGAAAGCTGCAACCCTGGGGTTCTCCATGCAGTGTTCGGGCAGCTGAGGTTGAAGACTCTCCTCTTGTAGAAAGACTAGCCAGTCTCCTCTTCTAAGGGCTGTTTCCATGTGGAGGTGCACTCGTGAACCATGGAGGTTTAGGCAAACTTTCTGAGATATATGAACTTTATTTCCTGAGTCTCTCTGCGGTTTCCTGGAGGGACAGTGTCCTAACTTCCTCTTTGTTACTGGGGTAAAACACTGACCAAAACCAGCTTGTGGGGGTGTGGGTATGGGCGGGTGTAGTGGTATAAAGGGTTTACTTAGCTTGCACTGCTCTGTAACAGCACCGCACTGAGGGAAACCAGAGCAGGAATTCAAGCAGGAACCTGGAGGCAGGAACTGACTCAGATAACATGGAGAAACACCATTTTCTGGCTTGCTTCTTCTGGCTAATTCAACTGCCTTTCCTGTATAGCCCAGGCCCACCTGCCTGGAGATAACTCTACCCATAGTGACTTGGGCCTTCCCACATCAATTAACAATGGAAAAGTGCCACAGACATGAGCACAGGTCAATCTAATCTGGGAAGTTCTTCAGGTGAGGTTCCTTCTTCCAAGGTGACTTGAGTTTGTGTCAGTTTGACACACGAATGCATCACAATTAACTGCAACCTCTCATGTTCATCCCCAAGATATCGTGTTAATGTCACTGTATGAAACACAAGCTCAGCTTTAAAAGTTCCTCAGTCTTTAAAAATGTCAACACTGAAAGTCCAAGTGTCTTTAACAATCCAAAGTCTCTTATAAAAATCAGAAGCAAGTTAAATGCTTCCTTACTTCAAGAGGAAGAACCAGGGAACAGTCACAAACAGATCAAAGCAAAACCCAAATCCAACTATAAAAAGCTTGGTGTTTGATGTCTGGAATTCACCGTTTTCTGGGCTCAAATGGTTTGTATAGTCACACCTCTCCAGCTCCGCCATCCACAACAAAGATGCCTTGTGTTACAGACTCAGGCCAGTTCCTGAGTGGGACCATCCAGTAGCCTTTCACTTCCAACATCCCGGGGTCCCTGCTCCAACTGAAGCTTCACCTCCACCCAACGGCGCTTCTGCTGGAAGACTCTGACCCTGACACATAGTGCCAAGCCTCCTCTGCCTTCCACGGCCCCTTCATGCCTTCAAAACCTGTACCATGCCCTGCGGTGGTGGCACACGCCTTTAATCCCAGCACTCGGGAGGCAAAGGCAGGCGGATCTCTGTGATCCTATTTGGACCCCAGAACCTGTGGTGCTGACCCTGAGGAAATGGTCTCTTATTTCACAGTTGATTCCTCAGCTCCAGCTAAACCGCATTGGTAGATCCACGAGAGCAAAGGCTTCACCTCCACAGATTATTAACTCAAATATGTGATGTTAAGAGTCTCAATAGAGCATCTAAGGACCTCTCGAACTCCCCTGGTCACAGCCAAACCCCTGTCACCTGCACCGCTCTCAGTGTTATCGCCCAGGCGCCCACCATGGCTCATTAGGCTCTGAGCACTCAATGGCTTGCCCAACTTAAAGCTCTCGAATCCTCCGCTTTCCTTCCACAAAGCAGTCCAAGGAATAAAGGCTTCATGGTCAGGTTCCTCCCAGCAACATCCCACTTTCCTAGTGCCAGTTCTGTCCTAGTTCGCCTTTCTGCTGCTGTGATAAGATCCTGACGAACACCAACTGGGGAAGGAAAGGTTTTATGTGACTTACGCTGCCCTGTCACAGCCTAACGTTTAGGGAAACCAGGGCAGGAACTCAAACAGGAACCTGGAGGCAGGAACTGGCGCAGACACTATGGAGGAAGGCCCTTTACTGGCTTGCTCCTCATGGCGTGTTCAGCTATCTTTTTATCTTTATGTATATATAAAACCACATGACCTTAATCTACCTAATCAACTGTTATAGTTATTATATTGTAAAACAAAACATCTTGAAAAAATCTTCCAAAAGAGAAAAATATGTATCAGGTATTTCTTTATGGTTGGCAAGGAGTGTTCAGGGTCATATTCAGTTTTGTTTATGTGGAGCTGGTAGTAGCTTCTACTGAAGTGTACTAAATTAGACACTTTCTAAATCTCAGGATTTTTTAAAAATTGTTTTTATTGAGCTATATATTTTTTCTATGCTTCTTTACCTTCCTCTCCCCTTCCCTTCTACCCTCTTCCATGGTCCTCATGCTCCCAATATACTCAGGCAATCTTGTCTTTTTCTACTTCCCATGTAGATTAGATCCATGTATGACTCCTTTATGGTCCTTTTTGTTGTCTAGTTTCTCTGGGATTGTGAATTGTAGGCTGTTTTTTCTTTGCTTTATATCTAAAAGCCACTTAGTGAGTAAATATTATATTTGTCTTTCTGGGTCTGGGTTACATGACTCAATATGATGTTCTCTAGATCCATCCATTTGCCTGGAAATTTCAAGATGTCATTTTTTTCTGCTGTGTAGTACTCTATTGTATAATGTACCACATTTTCTTTATCCATTTTTTGGTTGAGGGGTATTTAGGTTGTTTCCAGGTTCTGGTTATGACAAACAAAGCTGCTATGAACATAGTTGAGCACATGTCCTTGTGGCATGATTGAGCATCCTTTGAATATATACCCAAAAATGGTATTGCTGGGTCTTAAGGAAGGTTGTTTCCTAATTTTCTGAGAAATCACTATACTGATATCAAAGCAATTGTACCAGTTTGCACTCTGACCAGCAAGGGAGGAGTGAGAAGGCCTCAGGCAGCATCCTCTGCCAGAGCAGGACCGAGGCAGCGACCTCCATGGAAAATATCACCTGCCAGGCACGAGGAAAGTACATATGGGCATAGCACCCTATCAGTCTAAAATGATTTGTCTCAGTATACAGTACCTTTGTCAGAAACTTGCTTGGCACCAAAATGAAACAAAAGCAAGGGATAGGTAGAACAAATGACTACTAAATGTATTTAAGATATTGGTTTAGAGGTCAGGACGATGGCTCAGCAGCTAAAGGTGCTTGCTACCAAGTGTGACTACCTGAGTTCAATCCCTGGCACTAATACAGTAGGGAGAATCAATTCCTTTAAGTTGTTTTCCAACCTGTATAATATGTTGTGGCTCCTCTCCTTTCTCTCTGTCTCTCTCTCTGTCTCTGTCTCATACACATACACACACACTTCACAGTCATTTACAACTGTTATCAGGTGCTATGAATGGTACACAGTTGCTCACTCATCCATCTGGAAGCAAAGTGGGTGTGTTTCCATCACCATCTATGCTAGCATGGGCTGGGGGTTGCACCAGGGCATTGCTTGGCTATAGGGATGTCTCAGTTCTGTTCAGCCTTAGGGAGCCACGGCATAAACACGGTTTCCTCCGGGTGAAATGGACTATGAATATGCATAGATGCCTGAAACTGACATGCAGGAGAATTCCCTGTGCGACAGCTCACTTCCCTCGTACACTCCTAGCTATGGGCTGAAATGTACACCAGCCCGCAGCTGCTATTGGCTGCTTTTCTGTGTTAACCGATTTCAGAAATAGTCTCACCTGGGGGTAAATACTCTGAATCCATGGCCTGTGTATACTGAGGAAATTTTCTACTACTTTGCAGTACCTCTATGGAAATGATTTTTTAAAATATTTTTCCTTTGAGAATTTCCTACATAGATACGGTGTATTTTGCTCAAATCCACAAAACTGAGTTCTATTAGTGCTGTCCACATGTGCAGGGGTACATGGACAACGCTGGGGCTCTCCACCCCGAAGAAAACTGATTCACCCCCCCTCCAGCAGCCATCAGCTGTCAACAGCTCTTTAGCTGGGGTGGGGCTATGAGATCTCACTCATCCAATGTGAAATTCTGATTGGCTTGATCTCCGTCAGGTCTCATGCAAGCAACCGCAGCCACGGTGTGCTCCTGAAGCCACTGGGCTTGTTAGCAGCGGGAGATGCGGTTTCATGGCAGTCCTTCCCAACTTCTGCCTCTTACAGTCTTTCAAACCCCCAGTTTTGTGATGTTCCCGCATCTGGGGTACGAATGAAACATCTTCCTGATGGCTGGGCACTCCCCAGTCAATTACTGCACCTTGACTGGTGGTAGCAGCTGGAGAGTTTCCGTATTAACTGGTATCCAGTGCCAGGAGAGGCTGAACCAATATTTCTCATTAGAATGCCTGCTCTGAAAAAATAACAATTTGAATTTGATTCTGTTTTTGCCAAAATGACTAGAAAGTATTTTATTAAAATTTTCTTTTCTTTTGTTTTGTTTTTGTTTTCAAGACAAGGTTTCTCTGTAGCTTTAGTGCCTGTCCTGGAACTAGCTCTTGTAGACCAGGCTGGCTTTGAACTCATAGAGATCCACCTGCCTCTGCCTCCTGAGTGCTGAGAATAAAGGCATGCACCACCACGCCTGGCTATTATTAAAGTTTTTTTATCATTATTTTTATAGATTTACATTTTTTTGTGTGTATAAGTGTTTGGCTTGCACATGTTTTTGTGCACCATGTATACGCCAGGTGCCTGTGGAGGTCAGAAGAGAGTATTGGATCCCCTGGAACTGTAGTTACGGTTTGTCTGAGCTACCATGTGGATGCTGGGAATCAAACCTGGATCCTCTGCAAGAGGAACAAGTGCCCTTAGCCACTGATCAATCTCCCAACCCTTACTAAAGTTTTCAAGGAAAGACTTATATTTTAAGGTATGACACTTTTGTATTTCTAATTATTAAGGAGAAAGCTAACACATGACAAATATTGAGTGTCATTCCCCGAAAAGGCACAGGAAGAAAGGACTGGATTCAATGATAAGGAAATGCTTACTATTCAAATTAAAAATTCCAAATTCTACCTTGAAACATCTTCACTTGTAGGACGACATTTTTAATGAAAGTCTGTCTTGGTCTGTTTTGTTTTGCTTTGTTTTGAGAGAGGTATCACTGTGTAGTAGTTCAGGCTGGCCTTGAATCCTGGCAATCCTCTTGTAGTTTTTTGAGTGCTGAGATTATGGACACGGACTCCCAGATCATGGGGCTGATTTAGAGGAAACTATATTTGCCAGAGTTTGGGGGAAAAAAAAACCATAATGTGTACCCATTATATCTTTTATTTTTTGAATATTTACATCCAGTATTAAAATAGATATTTAGTAGCTATTTCATCTTTCACAAAACATGTGTATAGTTTTGGTGTCTTGTTTTTTCGAGACAAGTTTTCTCTGTGTAGTCCTGACTGTCCTGAAATTCACTCTGTGGACCAGGCTGGCTTTGAACTCACAGGTGCTGGGATTAAAGGTGTGCGCCATATAAACATTATGTGTGTTGTGATAGCTGTTCTTGGCTGTTAACTTGACACAACTCGAGACGATGAAACTTCAGTTGAGGAATTATTTCCATCAGATTGGCCTTTGGGAATAATTAATTGCTGTTTGATGGGGGAGGACCCAGCCCACTGTGGGTGGAGCCACCCCAGGGTAGGTGGTCCCGGGTTTTATAAGGAAGCAGGCAGAACAGAAGCAAAATAAACTCCAGCAAGAACGTCACTCTGGCGGTTCTGCTTCTGACTCTGCTCCGACTCCTGTCCTGACTTCCTGGACAGTGATGTGGAAGTGTAAGGCAAATATACCCTTTTCTTTCCTAAGCTCAGTTTGGTCATGGTTTTATCCCAGCAACAGAAATCTAAATAGGATACCTGTATTTACACATATTTTATTCACCTGTGTATTTGCACATATTTTACATGTGTGACCTCTTCTCTCAAGATGATCCATCACAATAGTGACATTCTGTTACACTTTGGTAGCAAAATACACATGAAATTTTCTGACCTTGTTGCTTTGATGGTTGTATTTCTCATTCCCCTTCGTGTTTCCAGGCTCTCACTAGTAGGTTGGGGTAGGGAAGTCTCGCATCCTTTGCTGTAACTCAAGCTGTAGCTGTCTTTGGTCTTAGCCTCTGAACTCTTGTTCTCATCTCTCTGCACGGCAAGCTGAACCACTGCTTGCATTTCTGAGCCCCTGCAGGCAGCTCTCTTCTAGGAGACCCCTCGTCAGGGTACAGTCTAGGTTGTTCCATTGACCTCTGACTCCACTGTCAGCTACCTCTCCATGATATGCTTCCAGCAGAAAACCTGCCCCATAATTTGGTTTTAATTTATCACTGACTGCACCCAACAAGGAGCCAGAACATAAGAGTCGGAGAAACTTGCTTTTCATATTTCTGGGTCTCCAGAGAATATAAAATGGCACGGGAGTAAAACAGACTTTACCCGGCCCTCCAAATCTTCATTTAGAAAATCAACGTTATGCTGCAATGAGGAGTTTAAGATTTTAATTCACGTTTTCAAAGTTGGAAGGAAAATAGACTACTTAATAATAATGAAAAATTTAGAACTTACCAATGCAACCGACAGCAGAAACATGAAACACCTCCTGGCACTGGAGGTCATAGCATCATCCACCTGTTTTCTGAATGCTGCCCAGAGGGACCAGAACAATCCAGGCTTTTACGGATCCCTGACCTTTACCCACATAATGGGTTATGAGAAATAACTGAGACACGCATGGCAAAACTCAGCCCGTCTGACCTTTTCAGTGTGAGAAGAACAAACTCAGTTTGCATCTCCTCATCACAGCTCTGGGGCGTCTGTGGACCCCAGGTTTACGGAAATTTTTCAGACTGATCAGAGGTCCCCTGCCCTGGTGCAGACATTTAGAGGGGTCCCAGATGGTCACTGCCAAGTATACTTTCAGTGACATTTCTCTTGCTTTCTTCTCCCATCAGCAGGGCATACTGCCAGCCACCAAATGAGAAAATACATAAAAGGTCTTGCAGAGAGCCCTGCCCACTCAGCTTCCACGCTGGCTTGAGAAACAACCTGGGGAGCTCTTTCTAAGTTATCCTAGGTGGAAACTCTATTTATTTATTTATTTATTTATTTATTTATTTATTTATTTATTGCTTGTTAACTACACCAGGGAACAATGTCTCAGCCACCTCACTAGGGTTTTAGGCCTAGCATCTTTTGTTGAGAGAATCAAGAGGTGGATAGAAGAATTCTAACCCATAATTTTGTTGTAAGGTGATGGAAGGGGGCATGTACCTACATATTAAGCACGTGTTTCGGCAGATTCCTTAGTAGGTTTTTTTTTTTTTTAATTATCAAATTTCTTGAAACATAATTACCAGATTAGTTGATATTTTTCCATCTCCCATAGCTCCTCCCAAATAAAATAATGTACTGTTTCTGCTGTTATGGTTCACTTGTCATGGTACAAGCATCTGGCAGGGCATCAGAGCGTGCGGATGCCAAGAGCGCTGTCTACGGCACTATCAGGAAACAACACGCGCGTAGCCTGCAATTAATGGATAACTTGCCAGCTCACACCTGAGAGCTGGATAATGAAAAAGCAGATTAATCTTTAGAAAATCCCAAGAAACCTTCCCAACATCGATCGGCCTTGGCCCTGCACGGTCATAGTGACACTTGGAAGCACATCCTCTCCAGCCAGGCATTCTGCTGTGTTTGCAGCCCTCGCGCACTCAGAAAGAGCCTGACAAAGTGGTATTTGAGGGAGGAGGTTTCCAAGCTGAGAACTGGTTTGTCAACATCACCTCGTGTTAAGAACTCCGCATACAAGGCTTCCATTTGGACGTCCTACTCAAATTACACGCATCGCCAGAGACCATAATCCAATTTCACCTATTTTGTGGGCCAATAATATGCATCTTATGTTGAGGCTCAAAGTACGTTTTATTTCTATGGAAGTCCACATGGAATCTGACATCTAAATTTTATTTATTTGTTTGTTTGTTTGTTTCTATGCTGAGCAGTGTCTGTGCACTCCCCCTTTCAACAAAGTATACTGTCGCAATGGGGAGCTGCTAGGTGCTTGGCACAAGCACCTTATCACCTGCTAGCTGGCTCAGTTGATGGAAGGCTGGAATTTATGAAACCAGAGCCTTGGAAAGGACCCCTATCTGGATGTGTCAGAGTCTTGCTGCTCCGGGGCCACAGATGGTTAGGTCTGTAGCCAGAAATCTCACCCTTATGTGCATGGTCATTAGGACGCAGCCTGTGCAAAAACTTATCACGTATATCTAAGGGGGGGGGGAAACGTCCTACATTCCAGGTTAAAGAGCAGCATGTCCTCTGCTTTGGGGAACAGTCTAATAAAGATGCTCAGCAATGTCGAGGTATGTGCTCCCCAGGTGAAGGTAGAGCTTCGACACTCTGTCCTAACACACCAGTTACCATTTGACATCTCTAGGCTGTTGTATATCTACAAAAAAAATGGTTACAATTGCAATACTTCTCAGTCTGGTGGCTGAGAGATGCCTATAAATTAAAATTTTCTTTTAGGAAATTGTTGTCTAAGCGTTGATGAATGTTGGGGATGATTATCCCCAAGGCTTGTTAAGCTTCTTCTGAGAGGAAAAGATCAATTAGAAGAAAGGCAGAAGCATTTGTGAAAACTTCCTGAGGGAGTGAGGAGACTTCACGTTGTCCATGTCATCAATTCTAGGACTTCAAGATGGAGACCGTGCTGCTCTCTGGGAGAAGTAAAGCCAATGAGGTGGCCTCCTTGAATTTAGCATCCTCTAAGGATTTCTGTGTTTCTGCTTTTCTGTGTTTTGTGTGTGTGTGTGTGTGTGTGTGTGTGTGTGTGTGTGAGAGAGAGAGAGAGAGAGAGAGAGAGAGAGAGAGAGAGAGAGAGAGAGAGAGAGACAGAGAGAATCTTCCAGCTTAGACTGAGAACTCCAAGACAAAGCACCAACAGGGTCACTTCTTCATAAACGGTGTCTTGTCCTGCCATGTCTGCCACACAGTGTTCTAGTGTTTAGATGGAGCAGGGTTTATTCACACTGTAATTTAATAAACAGTGCCAAGTTCTGTTTCATCAAAAGCTCCGCCACGTTTTCACCAGAGTGTCTGAAAGTTTCTAGTTTCCCTCAGTCCCTCCAGCACTGAATATTGGGACTGACTTCTTACCCAGTTGCTTTTAACTGGATAAGAAAAAAAAAACATAGACTCTTTTGTTATTGTTGTCTGAATCCAGATTTCCTTCGCTGCTGAGTTTGTACACGTACCGTGTTTGTTTATCTTTTCGTAGCGCTTGTCTTTTCCAACCTTCTAAATGCCCTTAGTTTTAATTTTTGTGTTTACAGCAGCCTAATGAAATGGCTACTATCATACACTTAGAACTTCATGACGATAAAAGCCTTCTGTGGTTATAGATGACCCACTGCCATTTTTTTTTAAACTACAGTACAGTTTTGTATTTTCAGACGTGCCGTTCTGTTCCTTTGCTTTCTTATTTTGAAATTATTCCACAGTAGCGTCTGCTAGGTTTTCCTTTGGATGCGCTAACCCAGCAGTATCGCATGTGCTTTGGTGCACATAAGTGTGAACAGTGCACTTATTTTTGATTTCTCTACCTTAGATAGATAGGTCTTAATAGGCACACTTTTATGAATATAATCCGAAATGTTTCCGTATGTGACTGGGGAGCAGAGGCACATACATAGACTTGAGATTCTTCGTATCTCTCATGCTATACTTTTAAGCTCTTTTATTTTTCTTGTGTACACAGTTCCTTTCCTCCCTTTTCTTGCCTTCCTTTAATTCAGCTGTACTTTTGAATTACTGCTATAATAGCTGTTATGCTATTTGGGGAGTTTATGCATTTTAATCAAGTAATATTGTGGCTGACTCTACTTTCTTTTTTATTTATGATTACTGTGTGTGAGGGAGAGTGCAGGTGCTCCAGGTGTGGGCTACCACATCTGGCCATTCTCCCCATTCGTTGGTTAATAGTAATGATCTTACTCTTTTCCGTATTTTATTTACATGGATATATTTGTTTAAAATTCTGTGTGAAAATTTACATGATACATATTTGTTTATACTTTTCTCACCTATTTCAAACTTTCCAGTGTCTCAAATCTGTCATCTGGACCTAATTTTCTTTTCTCTGGACTTTGTTGCCATTAAAAATGCTTGCAGTGAGCACACAGTAGCTGCTGTCTCCAGGCGGATGGTCAGTAACGATGTGATCTCTTCTGGTTCTTACCTTTTATCTTCTTTAGAAAGTAAACAGAGGGTTCTTCATTCTGTGGATCCTCATAGGTAATGGTTCATTGATTTTCTTTATATTTTGTCATTTCTGTTTGATTAATATCCACTCTGTGGTGTTTTAAATGTCCCCATAGCCTTGTCATTTGAACACTGGGTTCCCAATTGGCAGCACTGTGTGGGGAGGATGCTAAAGAACTCTTAGGAGATACACACAGCTGGATATAATGCATTGCTGGGGTGGACTCGGGGAATTTATGACTTTGCTCCACTTCCAGCTTTCTCTCTGTTTTGTGACGATGGTTAAAGATGTGGTCTCTCAGCTTCCTGCTCCAGGTTGCAACCAAACTTCCTCCTACCAGGGTGGACTCTCAGATCTCTGAAACCAGCAGGGGAAAGAAACTCTTGCATAAGTCACTTTCTGCCATGGTGTCTATCGCAGCAACAAGAAAGCAACTGATGCTGCCGTCTAGAATTTGTGACCTTCTACCTGCTTCATTTTTTATCATCTTACAGTGAACGTTCAGCACCCTGATTGCTGATCTTTTGTCTTTTTTAATACAGGTGTTTATAATGATCTTGATCTATATATACCACAGATATTTACAAATTTCTCTCTAGGGATTGTTCTAGAAACACCCTGAACAGGTTTTTTATGATGGTCTTTATTTTTTTTTTCTCATCTGAAAATGTTTTCCGATTTCCATTTCGATTTCTTTTTGGACCTATTCAGTTGCCATGTGCACATGAGTTCCTGAAATAGACCTTGTATTTGATGTCCAACTTTGTTCCTCGGTGGTCAGATAATGTATTCCGAATCAGGCTTGTCGTTTACAACTTACTGCAGGTTGTTTTATGGCCTGAGATGTTTCCAACCCTGGATAATAATTCACACGCACTGAAGAACAGAGCCACCATTATTGCTCGGGTCGTGTTGAGTAGGTGTTTGGTTGGGCTGACGTAGAATACTATCTAAGTGTTCTGATATTTTGGTGATCTTCTGTATAAAGGTCCTTATAATTGAATATGGGTTATGGAAGGCTCAAGTGTTATAGACTTTTCTAATAAATCTCAATGTAGTTTCTATAAAATTTTGCTAGTCTCTTATTAGATGTACATATAGTTATCATTTTTATAGTTTCTTGATATACTGACTATTTTATAAAGCAGCCTCCTTTATTGTGACTTCTTTTGTCTTAAAGCTTATTTTATCTGTTGTAAGTCTAGGCAGTCATGGGTAATAATATGCTTCTGGCTTGTACTATATATTTTTCTATACTTTGATATCAGTAAAGGGAAGTATATGCAAACTTTGAGGTGTTTTCTATATGCAAGCACATATGTGAAAGAAAACAACAGGGTAACACAAATAAGACAAGGAAGGAAAAGAAGACACAACTTAGCTTCCAGTTGGATCATGGCATCTTTGCTTATAGACCACTATAGAAGCTGTCGGTTAAGCAGTACAACTTCATCTAAGGCATATTGGAAGGTTGTATACTCCTGGCCACCCAATCTGAAAACCCAGCCATCAACTAAGCCAATAGAGCCCACAGTGGCTACAGTCACTATACGCCAAGGAGCTATTAGTTTAATGACCAGTTCCTTCTTGAGCTTCACGGAGTCCCAGTGTCACAGTGAGGAAGCTAACACCTGCATTTAAGCAAGGCTTGGGCTGTTTATAGAAATCAGCTGTGTTCCTTACGTCCCAAGTTGCAGGTCAATCCTTAGCATTCCATCCAGGATTCCCCTACCTACTCACTACCACATTTTAGGAACTAAGTATTTAAGAATAAAACAGATCCCACCTCCCTTGCTGTAAGATCTGACACAATTTGGGCAGGCTGCCTCTTCCAGCTCTTGCTGCCATTGTTCCAAGTGTGAGCGGCAGACGCTAAAATGTTGGAGAACTTCCTTACGGCGTTTTCTTTAATTAAATTCACTTGCCATCTCGCCACTCTCTGGACAGCCCAAGACAGGGTCCAGACGCTGAACTGGAGGAAGAGAAGTGGTCCTTTTGTGTCCTAAGTTTGGCATCTGAGCACCATCCTGTGCCAGATCGCAGAAGGCTCTGACAGTTGATCAGAGAGCCCCAACTGGGACTCCTATTCATGTGACTTGTGCAACACTCTCCAGTCAGCAATGTGTAGACAAAGCTGCCATTGAACTTCAGTGCTTTGTACGCTGTCTTTCAAAAGCCGAGGAGCAGGGGCCATAAGACGGAGCTGGGCACTAAGTGGAAACAATGCATGTCTTCGGGCTTCACTCATTACTTTGGGGATACATATCCCTAACTTTTTTTCCAAAATCGGCCCATTCTTATAACTATTTAAAATGACAAACAACAACAACAAAAAAGGGCTGGGCACACACCTTTAATTGCAGCACTCGGGAGGCAGAGGCAGGCTGGTCTCTGTGAGTTTGTAGACCAGCCTGGTCTACACAGTGAGTTCCAGGACAGTCAGAGCTACTAGTGAGACCCTGTCTTGATAAACAAAACAAAACAAAAAGATAACAACAACAAATGACATCGAAAGGTATGGCAGTTTTGTGTACCTTTTTAACAACTGGTGGATCTCTGTGAGTCAACAAGAAGTTTCTGGACAGCCAGAGCTAGGCAATGAGATTCTATCTTGGAAGGAAAAAAAAAAGCAGAACAACAACAAAAAAAGACATCAGAAAGGTATGCTAGTTTTGCATAGCCTTTAAACAACAACACTCATATTATGGCAACAGCTTTTGTTATTTGTTTGTTTATTTGTTTGCTGGTGTTGGTGATAAAACTTGGGGAGTCACACATTCTAGGCAATGGCCTACCACTCAACTACATCCTTAGGCCACCTGTGAGTCATTCCTTCAGGGAAGAAAAGAAGCTTGGAGTTGAGGGCTCTTTTTTAGGAAACATTCAATAGGAAATAGCTGTAAATAACCCGCCTGTGATTCTTTTGTCTCTGTAACTAGGAATCATGGCTGTGCTGAGTTCTCCATTAAAATATCAGATTCTGAACAGGAACTACAGATATAACTATCAGCAACAAAATATAAGAGACTGGAGAGAAAATTTTAAGCATAGAAGATATAAAAGAAGAAACTGATACAGTTGTCAAAGAAAATGTTAAATCTAAAAAGTTCCCGATACAAAGCAACTGGGGACACTCTGAAAAGATCAAACCTAGGAATAATAGGAAGAGAAAAAGAGACTATACCCAGCTCAAAGGCCCAGAAAATATCTTCAACAAAATAGAAGAAAACTTTCCTAACCTAAAGGTATAAGAAACTTACAGAACACCAAAGAGATCAGACCAGAAAAGAAAGTCCCTGTGCCACATAATAATCAAAACAATAAACATGCAGAATAAGGAAAGAATATTAAAATATACAAGGGAAAAAGGTCAAGTAGCATATAAGGGAAGACCTATTAGAATTACTCCTGCCTTCTCAAAAGCTAGAATGGCCTGGACAGATCTCTTCAAGACTCTAAGAAACCACAAAAAAGTTTCCAACAAAACTTTCAATCACCATAGATGGAAAAAACAAGATATTCCATGATAAAGTTAAATTTAAATAGTATCTATCTACAAGTCCAGCACTACAGAAAGTTCTAGAAGAAAAATTCCAACCTAAGGAGGTTAACTATACCCATGAAAATACAGGTAATAAATAATCTCACTCCAACAAAATTAAAAGAAGGGAAACACACACACACAAACACAAACACTAACATGCACTGCCACTATTGCTAACAACAATAAAATAACAGGAATTCACAATCATTGGTCAATAATATCACTCAATATTAAATGACTCAATTTCCTAGTTTAAAAAAAAACACATGTTAAGAAAATAGATGCAAAAACAGGATCCATCCTTCTGCTACTCAACATCAAAGACAGATTTACCTAAGAGTAAAGGGTCAGAAAAAGACTGTTCAAGCAAATGGTCCCAAGAAACAAGATGGTATAACTCTTCTTTATAATATCTAACAAAATAGACTTCAGATCAAAATTAACCAAAAGAGATGGAGAAATAAATTTCATACTCACCAAAGGAAAAGTCCACTAAGGTGACATTTCAGTTCCTAACATCTGTGCTCCAAACACAGTGATATCCATAATTGTAAAAGAAACACTACTAATGTTTAAATCATACCTTGAACCTCACACATTGATAGTGAAGGACTTCAATACCCACTTTCACCAAGTGATAGGTTATCCAGAAAAAAACTAAACAGAGAAATAATGGAACTAAGAGATGCTATGAATCAAATGGACATAAAAAATATCTACAGAACATTTCACTCAAATACAAAACAATGTATCTTCTTCTCAGCATCTCATGGAACATTCTCCAAAATTGATTGCATAATCACTCACAAAGCAAGTCTCAACAGATACAAGAAGATTGAAATAACACCCTGTATCCTCTCAGACCACCATGGATTAAAGCTGGATACCACCAACAAAAGAAACAACAGAAAGTATACAAGTTCAAGGAAACTAAACACCTCCATACTGAATGACTACTGGGTCAAGGCAGAAATAAAGAAACAAATTAAAGACTCCACACAATTCAGTGAAAATAAATGCATAATATGCCCAAAGTTACAAGGCACAATGAAAGCGGTACTAAGAAGAAAGTGGATAACACTAAGTGTCTTAATAAAGAAACTGAAAAAGAAAACTCATACTAGCAATGTAACAGCACACCTGAAAGCTCTAGAACAAGAAGAAACAAACTCACCCAAGTGAAATAGATGATAAGAAAGAATCAAGCTGAGGGCTGAAATTGATAAAATAGAAACAGAGAACAATAAAAAGAATGAAACCAAGAGTTGGTTCTTTGAGAAAATCAACAAGATAGACAAACCCTTATCAAAACTAACTAAAAGGCAGAGAGAGAATATTTAAATTAACAACATCAAAAACAAAATGGAAGACATAACAACAGACTCTGAGGAAAACCTATACTCTACAAAATTGGACGATATAAAAGAAATGGACAGATTTCTTGATTGATACTACTTATCAAAGTTTAATCAAGATCAGATAAACAATTTAAATAGACTATAAACCCTAGTAAAATGTAAACAGTCATTAAAACCTCCCAACCCCAAAACAAAACAAAACAAAATAAAAACTTCTATAAGATAAGGACACCATCAATAGAACAAAACAACAGTCTATACAATGGAAAAAGATCTTCACCAACCCCACATCTGACAGCAGCCTGGAATCAAAAATATATAAAGAGCTCAAGAAACTAGACATCAAAAAATCCAATTAAAACATGATGTACAGATCTAAACAGAGGATTCTCAGCAGAATAATCTCAAATGGCTGTGAAACACTTAAAGAAATGTTCAATATCTTTAGCCATAAAGGAAATGCAAATCAAAACGACTGAGATTCTATCTTATACCTATCAGAATGGCTAAGATCCAAAATACAAGTGACAGCTCATACTGAAGGAGGATGTAGAACAAGGGGAAAACTCCTTCATTGCTGGTGGAAGAACAGACTTTCACAGCCACTTTGGAAATCAATATGGCAGTTTCTTAGAAAATTGGGAATCTGTCTACTTCAAGGCATTGCTATACCACTCTTAAGACTATTCACAAAGGACATCCCATCCTACCACAAGGACACTTGTTCAGCTATGTTCATAGCAGCTTTTTCATAATAGCCAGAAACAACCTAGACATCCCTCAACAGAATAGGTAAAGAAAATATGGTACATTTACACAACAGAGTATTACTCAGCAGTTAAAAAAAATGATATCATGAAATTTACAGGCAAATAGATGGAACTAGGAAAAATTATCTCAAATGAGGTAATTCAGACACAGAAAAAAATGTTACATACTCATTTATAAGTGGATATCAGCTTTAAAGTAAAGGATAACCAAGCTATAATCCACAGACCCAGAGAGGCTAACAAGCAGGATTTAAGGGGGGGGGGGAATGTGCTTGGATCACCTTGGGAAGGGGAAATAGACTACATTTTGGGGGTTGACTGAGGGGAGGTAGGGATGAGAACATGAGCGATCAGGTGGGGAGATGGAGGAGGACCATCCTGAGAGATTGGAAAGTAGGGACTTTTTAGAGTGAGTAGAAACCTAGTACAAAGGAAACTCCCAGCAATCTAAAAGATGACCGCAGCTAAGACTCCTAGCAAGGGGTGAGGGGGATACGTAGCTTGAACAGGTCATCTCCTATCTTCAGGCAAGACTTGTAGTAAGATTGGAGCACCAACCAAGCCACATGACATTCGACCTACAATCTGTCCTGCCTACTATTGCTGCCTCACTCAATTGTCCTCAGAGAGGCTTCATCCAGCAACAAATACAAACAGTTGCAGAGACCCATGGCCAGACATGAGGCAGAGTTCTTGGAATCCTGCAGAAGTGGGGGAGGAAGGATTGTAGGAGCAAGAGGAGTCAAGGTCAACACAAAAAAAAAAACTCACAGAGTTGACTAACCTGGGCTCACAGGTGCTCACAGAGACTAAACTGACAAGCAGGGAGCCTACACAGGACTGATCTAGGCCCTCTGCATGTATGTGACAGTTGTGTAGCTTAGTCTTCTCGTGGGACACTTAACAGTGGGAGCAGGGACTGTTCTCTGACTCTTTGGCTTGCTTTTGGGACCTCATACTGGTTTGCCTTGTCCAACCTTAATAAGAGGGGAGATGTTTAGTATTACTGTAACTTGATATGCTAAGTTTAGCTGGTATCCATGGGAAGTCTGCTCTTTTTTGAATAGAAATGGAGGAGGAGTAGATGGGGGGGCAGAAATGAGGGGGAGGGGCTGGGTGGAAAGGAAGAAGAGGAAACTGTGGTCAGACTATAAATAATAATAAATAAAGTGTGTGTGTGTGTGTGTGTGTGCAAATAGAAGTTATGACACTTAGGGTAACAATGTTCTTTCCTGAAACCACAGACTACATAACAAAACAACCTGTACCAGGCAGGTATGGAACACCTTTAGGATTGTTGGTTAGGGGAATCTAAGAGATTCGGTGTTGTGGAATATTTTAACTAGGCAAAGATGTGTTACATGTGTTTATGCTGTGGAATAGTACTTTAACTGTGTTAGGTGTGTTGCTTTTGTTTGTGCTGCATTTGTTTAATTAAGGAAAGATGTGTTGCATTCTTTTCACCTTGCCTGCCTAAGACATTTGATTGGTCTAATAGAGATCTGTATGACCAATAGCTAGGCAGAGAAAAGGTAGGTAGGGCTGGAGGGCAGAGAGAGTAAATAGGAAGAGAAATCTAGGATCCAGAGGAAGAACAACAGAAGAGAGGAGAGAATGAGAGAGATGTCTGGGGCCAGAAGCCAGGCAGACCTGCCAGCTAGCAGACCTGAGGAGCAGTGGAAATAAGATACACAGAAGGAAAGAAAAGTAAAAAACCCTGAGGCAGAGGTAGATGAAGAAAAACAGGTTAATTTAAGTTAAAAAGAGTTAGTCATAAAAGAGCCTAAACTAGGCCAAGCCTTCGTAACTACTGAGATGTCTCCGTGCCTTGATTTGGGAACTTGTTGGTGACCCCCTCCCTACCACACACAGAGAAAGCCTGGTACAATCCAAAACAACAAGGATACCGCCGTTGCTCTCAGTGCCTCCAGGAAAAGAAGATGAGGTATTAGTAAGGGTGCATCGTGGCATTTGTGTCCTGCGGGTGACCGGCAGCTCTCTAACTGGACTTAAGGAACACTCACTGGTAGGGAATCTATACCTGGCACTACTTTGCCAACTCCCCATGGCTGCTGAGGCCATGGAGCCTAGATGAGGACCTATTACTGCTGCTCTTCGAAGCCAGTATGATTCCTAAAGGTGTTCTAAATGTTCGTACACCCACAGATAAGTGTAGCTTCCTCATCATCAAAGAAGCTGCTCTCTTCGCGGCAGATGGAGATCACCACAGAAAGTCACAACTGGTCAAAATGCAGAGATCAGCTGCCCAAGGGGTGCTTGTGCCCAGTTAATGCATTGACAACACAGCCCTACGTGTAAGGCTCAGGGAACAATGTAGAAGGTCCATGGAAAGACTGTAAGAGCCAGCGGACCAGAGGACATCGGCTGCTAAGTGGTCTCTTCTTAAGACTGTATGAAATTCTAAAAAAAATTAACAAAATGTGTACTTTTTGAAAGAAAGATATCTTACATTTGATGGCTTCCTTAGAGAAAAAAAAATGTAATTTTCTTTCTGTGTGTGAAAGCTAGAACACACATTCCCTGGAGGGTTTACTCTGGCTTTTTAACGTCCTCTCTGTTCCTCCTTCCCCTTTCTTCTTTTCTTCTTCTGTCCAGTCTTCCTTTTTTCAAAATGACTAAACTGGGCGGCTTATGTAGCATAAATAAAATGATGACTTTTTATATAATTAAATGTCAATTCTGCCTTAGAATTACCGGGATGGTAGAAAGAAAACATCAACCATAACAGAACATGGATTTGATTTATCATTCTGTTAGATTTCTCCTTATTACATCAAGATATGAAAGAGCAAACATTTTTAAGATAATTACAAATTGGCAGATAGAATCAAAAGTAATACAGCTATTTGGGATAAATACCAAGAATATAGACTCTCAGAATAATAAAACAATAGTACATCATCTAAAGATATATTTCATACTTTTCTGTAATTGAACAAAAAGAAACTATTTTTAAGCTTAATACATCATCCTTTTAATTTTGGCATCCTTTTAATTCCATGTAAAAACAATAGAATTATCTATGCATTTATAGCTTTTATTTTCATTAGGTAAAAATCAAGTTGCTTCTGATCAAATGTCATAATGAAATTATAACTTAAAATGAGTTTTTATGATTTATTATTAAAATTCAATCAAGGTGTCTGGAGAGGTCAGAGGCAACTCTGCTGAGTTCCAAAGCAAAATGCAGCAGTTGATAATACATGTAATGAGAAAGACTCCAGAGACCAGGCTTTTCATACATGGAACAGGTTTCCAGTTATGCTGAACTGTCTAGATCACACACAACGAAAGTGGCTTTGGTTTCCTCCTGTGATTGAATCCTAGTTACCCTGTGGAACATTTCCTTTTAAATGACCACACATCAAACAAGTTGCCTTCAATTCCAGGTTCCATATATAAATGCATCTCAAAGAACTACAATGTCTTCATCATCAAATCAATGATCTCATTTAAGATTACCTACAGCTAAGTTCCATCGCCAAATCCCTAAAAGTCTGTAAGTGTTCTAACTGCTAAACAAAACCCTTCCTTGTGGAAATCTGTGCTGCAGACAGGATTATTAAGGATGGATAACTCTGTAAGAGAGAACTCATTTCTGACTTCAGTGAATAGCTCTAAATGAAGGTAGAACAAAAGCCAATTCAGAATATCAGGTAGAAAACAATCAATCTATCAATCAAACAAACAAAGGAACAAAAAACATCACAAGAGAAAATACAAATGACCACCAAATTGTAGCCCTTTTAACAGTGATAGTAAATTGGGGAGTGAGAGACCGTGAGGTGAAAGGAGCTAGGACAGACGGCACCTTGAGAAGGACACAGCTGCGGTGATGTGCGGGGCTGTGGAGTGTGGTGATTTTCAATGTGTTGCCTCTCCCATGACGCAGGCTGCTGACAGTGTGTTCTTAAGTTGATGTTGGGGGAGCTCAGCACCAGGAAGGTACCTTCTGTTCGTCCACCATCCCTCAGCCTCCACCAATCCTGTGAGTCCCTTTCCTTGTAACTGGAACTACCAGACAAAAGCAGCCCAAGCAGGGCGGGGCTTCTTGAAGTCGGTGTTTCAACCCATCACAGCAAGGCAGGGAGGCAGAGTTCACTGAAGTAAGAGCGCCTGACTACTTCTTCTCAGGTATTGGTGGACTGGAAGCAGAGAGAGAGCTCCAGACTGGATTACAGGCAGGCGAATCCTTCAAGGTCCACACCTGGCAACCATTGTCCACCATCTAGGGCCTATTACCTAGAAGTCTCACCACCAGCTGAGGACCAGGCGTTCAAACCTTTCCCAGTAAAGCCATTGCAAGGTGCTAGGATGTTTCAGTCATGGAGTGCTCTAGGCAGCGTGGAAATGTAGTTGTGTTAGGTAATCACAACCACATATGGTCACACCCAAAATACCTGTCTCCAAGTCACACATTTGGTGAAAATACCAAAGTATTGTTTCCTGGCCTTAAAATTCTCTGGTACCCAGTAAATTGTAGTCAATAAAAACGGCAAAGCTCATAAACAGATTCAATAGAAAGAGCTTGGTGTAGCTCCCCATTTTATATAGCGTCTGTATTCGTTTGTGTGCTCTTAGCCACTGACAATTAAGTAGTTATGGTGGAAAGTGCCCTTACAAACAGTACAGGTGTTCTTGGAAAACTTCTGGATTTAAAACTAAAAGATGTTAAGCGAGTTTTATCCAGACTGAGACAGATGGCCTGGCAGGATCTTCGGGAAAGAAATCAGAGAAAGCTAGAAGAGACGGGTGGTAACTCAACAGTTTAGCATTAAAAGCAAATTGAAACAGAAAGTTTGACAATGAAGAGAAGGGCCAGAGCTCATCCCTGGGGATTGGCTCAGTTTAGGGAGCTCCCTACACAAGGGCAAGTGGCCGGGGCCACAGCTTAAGTGAGGCACAGAGGCTCAGCAAATCTTTGTATCTCTGTTAAAGGGCAGTTTAAAGAGTAGAAGGAGAAGGGGAAGCCAGGTGAGGGGCGCACAGTAGCACTGGTAGATGGAAGAGAGAGGTCATGAAATCCTTCTCTTGGAAGATACTTTATACGGATCCCTGTGCATCAGTGGTTTGATGACCTGAGACTGTCTGTGACATACACTTTGGGGAGACTCAAGGGCCCCTAAAGGATGTCCCAGGGGTGTGGCCTGCAGAGATGCTTGATCTGGGTTGCTCCATCTAGTCTATGTAATTCAGGCTTCCAAAGGATAGCATGAGGTGAGAATAACATCTCAAAAGAATTCTTTGAGAGCCACCAAAGGCTGTTCCTGCAAAAAACAACCAAGGGAGCCAGGATGGGAATGCCAAGAGTCTTGGGACTGAAGCCATTCTGGCCAGGTACATCTGTACTCTCCCTTCCTATCCCACCTTCTTCTCTTTCCATTTGTTCTTTTAATACTCAGTTATAACTGTACCACTCTGCTCTTGTGCCCTCTACAGCTCTTCTTTCCCCTGATTTTGTCATCTTTGATTGTCTTTTTCCAAAGCACACTCTGCCCCGGTTTGTGGGGTCTTTGTGTCTCAGGCTCCTGAGAGCTGGGTCCATTCTGCTATCTGATTGTATTTCTTTACCTTTCTTTGACTTTTAACTTTAGTTAAAATTGTCTCCTCTCTCCTTGGTTTGTCCCTATGATCCTTCCTTCTATTTAATCTTCCCTCTTCAAGTTTTCTCTCCCCAGCCAACATGAATGGGTAGTGTTTCCTGTCTTCCATGTGGACTCCCCCACAGTGACTAGTGTCTTAGCACACAGCACTACCCTGCCCCTTCGCGTCTTCAGTAACTGGCACGAAGGGCTGATTGTTTTTTATTTGACCAGACTGCACCTCCATAGAGTCTACCCTTCTGTGGTGATTGTTTTTGCAGACAGATATCTACTCTCGGGGGAGTGCTGGGCATCAAGCCTGGTGCCTCAAACCCTGATCTTCCAGAGAAAAAAACATCTCAACCCGACTGCAGCCCAATCCTTCTTAAACACTTCTGCTAAAAGAATACGGTGATTCAAATTTTAAAAATTCCAACCACTAACAACCCCAGATGCAAGAGTCCCAATACGAAATGCAAAAATGTGGAAGTCCAAGGTGACATGACTTCAGAAGTTCTCATTCCTACAGACTCCTGTGAAAGTTAGTGAGATGAAATCCCAAAGATTACAAAGAAATAATTATGAATATTTTTTGGAAGAAAGTAAAAGAATGGGTTCCAAGAGAACACAAATACCTGGATGTAATGAGGAAAACAACATAATATATAAAAGTGGAATTCAAAAAAGAGGTAGAAATACAGAAGAAAAGGCAGACTGAAATTAAAAAACAAACAAAAACCTGTAAATCAAATAAAGTGCTCCAGCTAGGAGATGATTTGGTTGTTAAGAGCTCGTGCCACAAAGCCATGAGAACTTGCATTTGGATCCCAGCACCTCAGGAAAGAGACAGGTGTGGCCATCCATGTCTGTAACCTCAGCAATGTTGAGGACATAGACATTACTGGTTGTCAACCCAGCCAAAAACATGCAAATTCTAGGTTTCAGGAAATACCATGACTCAATAAGGTGTAAATCAGTAGAAGCAGACAAACATTTGACACTCTCCTCTGGCTTCCACTTGCACACACACACACACACACACACACACGTATACCTGTGTACTCATACCGCACACACTCTACTTACATGTACACATTATGAGAGGGAAAAAGTACTCAGGGGGAAACCTTGCGAATGCCATGGATCACAGGCCATAGAGAATATCAGGACCTGAAGACGAGGTGGGGGAACTGGCAATGACAAAGAGAAGAAGGAGGTATGAAGGGAGCGGTCAAGATCTGTGAGACAATACTAATAGATCAAATCTACGAATGGCAGGCATAGAATAATTTCAGAAATATAGAATACATTGTTTTCAGAACAATCATAGAAAATTCCTCCGATTGAGCAAATGAGATGCCTATGCATGTACAGTTGCAACAGCTACAGTGAGTAGGACGTAAAGCCATGTTCCATCTCCTACTATGTGCGGCCTTTCTTAGCTTGTTTTGTGGATGTGGGGGATTGGAGCTTGGATCCTTGTGCCTCTTGAGCTGTGTTGGGAGGAGGCTGCTTGTTCGTTCCAGGCCGCCCAGACTCAACTGGACCTGCCTGAGTTTACAGAACACTGCCAGTTCAGAGATCCGAATGGCCATGCTGCGTGGGCGGCTGTCATTTTGTGCCCGTATTACATGGACAATGGCCTCTTTAGCCCCTTCTTAATAAAGAATAGTTCTGGCAAAATTATGAATGTTCTTTTCTTCAGCAAGCCTTTGGCTTTTTGAATACAGGTTATGTACTCTAAATGAACTCTCCTCTATTTTCACTGTACTTCTAGCAAGGTGTATTAGAAACACACACACACACACACACACACACACACACACACACAGTTTGACCACTAGCTAGGTACAAATAGATTCAAAAGAGTCTGGGTGATTCCCTTATGTCTTTGGAGGTGTTCCTTGAAGAGGACATTGGGGTCCTGGTCATGAAATACTAGTTGTTGTTTTTTTTTTTTTCTCGGCGGTACACCTGTACCCATCACGCACTGCACTTTAGACCCAGAGTGAAGGACCAGCCATGGGCTAGAACCTCCCAAACTGTGCACCTACATAAACTGTTCCTTTCATAAGTTGAGTGACTCAGATGTTTGTTATAATGAAAGAATGAGGACAGAATACTAGACACAAGATAATTCTGTCTGCATTCCTTTACTTAAGGGAAGTCCACAGCATCTTCCTAAGAGAGTCACTTCTCAGTAGACCAAAGGAAACAGTTCTCAAAGTTTTGGTCAAATGGTCCGACACAGTGTACATTACCAGCACAGACATGGATTCATAAAGAGCATATACACCACGAACAGCTGTCCACAAGGTGATACTAGCCCTGGGCTGCAGTAAGCTTGGCTGCGAAGCACTGAATAACAAGAGCAAGGCAGATCCCAGTGTGGCTACTGGGATTACGTGGGAACTGCTGAGATGGGCTCTAGGTGAGAACCAGGATCAGGCTTGCTCGGTCAGTTCTCTCTTGCACCAGAACCTTCTTTTGCGGAAATATGCAGGTGCCCAAGGGGACCTGACACAGGACACTGGTTAAGTCAGTCCCTGATGACAACTGTGGGTGGCTCTCATTTGTTAGTCAGAGCGAACCCCTTGCCAAGTCTGAGATCAAAGGCCAAGTCGTCACATGCCTGGGGAGGGAAGAAAGAATTCTGTGCTTTCGCCACCTCGCTCCCTCCGGGATCCATATAGCTCTTTTCTCTCTTTTTTCATGTGCAGTTATGAAAAGAAATAGTCGTTGCTTACAAGTTCCCAACTTAGTCTCACAGACTCCTAGTGAGTTGCAGTCTGCACCTTATAAATTACTGGGCAGGAGCAGTTTTCAGATATAAGGGCCAAGCAAAGTCTCCAAATGGTAATGTGTAAATGCGACATCTCCAAATGTCTAGATGTAAATCTTTCGCTAATTGTGAAGCTATGAGTTAAGTCTCCATATAAAATCTTCAGACCGCTTTAAACCGAACGGTGTCCACACTGCACAGATCATGTGCTTTTAATCTCAATATGCCTAGAAATGGTTAGCATCCGTATTGTCGGCAAACACACAGAAGCAAGAGTCTGAGGAAATCTGGCAAAGCGTCTTGAAAACTGAAAAGCATGGGACTTTTGAGCTGACTGTATTGTAAAACTCGTTTTCCAGTGTTTCAGGGACAGAATGCAAGGTAGACCAATGCAGGGAGCCTCAGGAGCCTGAAGCCAACAGTGTCGCTGGGTTTTTTGGACGAGCTCCACCCCCTTTTCCCAAGTGCATAGTTACTGCGCCTGTTCCTTTACCAACCATCATTTTATGAGATACTATTCAAAAGTACAAAGTTTCTCACGTCCAGTCTCCTGTTATTTTAGTGTGAGCAAACACACTGGCAGTGTTCGTGCATTTTTTTCCAGTTTTGCTAAATTTTTGAAATGACAGGATAACAAAAAAAAAAAAAAAAAAAAAAAAAAAAAGCTTTCAACGACTTGAAATACCAGCAACTCCACCCGGTTCAGTCTAGACTGCAGATCTTATTAAAGTCAGACAGTTGCATTGCCATTCCAAAGGGGCTGTAGCGGTCTTAGATCACTAAGCCTTGCCTCCTGCTGGTTTCAACCCTTTCTCCTCCCCACACCTGCACAATCTGGAGTCCCTTCTCTGTCTCCCTACTGCCTCTTCCCAGTTCTCCAATATCACCACACAATATTCTGTCTTTGCCTGCTTATGTGGCAAATACGGATACACATATATAGACCGTTGATTTGAAATGGTATTCGGTATCATTAATCATTATGAGCAAACTGAAAACAACCCCCAATTCCCTTTTCCACTGCACAGAAAATTACAGTTTCTTTCCATGTACACACTGATGGGGATTGTGGATCGTTGGCTCCTATGGAAACTTCTGCTGTAAACACAAGAATATAGGGGCTGGAGAGATGGCTCAGAGGTTAAGATCATGGGCTGCTCTTCCAGAGGAACTGGGTTCAATTCCCAGCACTCACATTGTAGCTCACAACTGTCTATAACTCTGGTTTCACCCACATGCAGTCAAAATGCCAATGCACATGAAATAAAAATAAATAAGTCATTAAAAATTTACTCCTTTAAATGGACTTATACATTTTGTTTCTCTTGAGCATACCCTGGAAATGAATTTCCTAGATCTTGTAATAAGTTCAAAATTTTAAAGACTTACAAGCATTACCCTGGGGTTTCTGTAACACACTTCTGGCAGCCGCAGGGGGACTCTAGGTTCTGTGCCTTTGCCAGTTCTTGCTATTATCAAAGTTTGGGTTGTAGATGTGCTAGCAGGTATGCAAGGGTGTAGAAGGTGGCATTTAATTTGCATTTTTCTAGTGACTGATTATGTAGAATGTAATTTCAAATTCACGTCCTATCCATTTATATGCATATGTACAATTCTCAGCTATCCTCACATCTTCTTTGGTAAAATATCAAGCGGACTTTTAACGGGGATTATATTAAGGAGCTAAGGAAGACTATTTCTAGAAACAGGTCCCTTATAAGATCTAATATTTGTTGTTATTTTTCCACTAGCAATTCATCTTCTCATTGTGTTAAAGATGTCTTATGGAGATAAAATGTTTGAAATTGTTGTAAAGTCTTAATGTTGTCGTCTTATTGCTCTAGTTAGAACTTCAAGTACTATATTGAATAGATATGGAGAGAGTGGACAGCCTTGTCTTGTTCCTGACTTTAGTGGAATTGCTATCAGTTTCTCTCCGTTTAATTTGATGTTGGCTGCTGGCTTGCTGTAAATTGCTTTTATTATGTTTAGGTATGTTCCTTGTATCCCTGATATCTCCAAAACCTTTGTAATGAAGTGATATTGGATTTTGTAGAAGGTTTTTTCAGCATCTAATGAGATGATACTGTGGGTTTTTTTTTTTCTTTCAGTTTGTTGATATGGTGGGTTACATTGACAGATTTTTGTATGTTAAACCAACCCGGCATCTCTTGGATGAAGCCTACTTGGTCATGATGGATGATTTTTTGTTGTGTTCTTGGTTTTGGTTTACCAGTAATTTATTGACTATTTGTGCATCAATGTGCATAAGGGGATTGATCTGTAGTTCTTTTTCTTTGTTGCATCTTTGGGTGGTTTGGATATCAGGGTAACTGTGGCCTCATAAAAGCAGTTTGGCAGTGTTCCTTTAGTTTCTATTGTGTGGAACAATTTGAGGAGTATTGGAATTATCTCATCTTTGAAGGGCTGGTAGGATTCTGTGCTGAAGCAATCTGGTCCTGGGCGTTCAGTGCTTAGGAAACTTTTAATGACTGCATCTATTTCTTTTTTAATTGTTTATCTGGTCTTGATTTAATTTTGAAATCTGTCAGGCTTAGGGCCTAGAGACTGGGCTGTTCAACTGAGAGGCTGATCACTCACCTCTGGTCCACTCTCTGCAGTTGCTGTCCATTTCTCGGGGAGTCGTTGAGGTCACAGGAGATTAGGTGGGTTTGGGGATACAGTTGGTCTTATAGATTGCAGGGTCCCATGTGTGTGTGTGTGTGTGTGTGTGTGTGTGTGTTGGAACAGCCTGACTGCAGGAGGCCAAATATAAATTTTAAAAGTAAAAACAAAACCTAATTGCCCTATTCCAGGTTACAAAAGCTTTACTTACTTTTAGAAGTTGCAGTTTTAAAATTTTCATATAACAATGATATATTTAATAAATTTTGGATTAACTTTAGGAGTCTAAGTTCACATTTCTGCAAGTGGACCAAAGTTTTTCTCAGATGCACTTAATGAAAATAACATATTTTCTCCATTGATTAACAACTTTTAAAATACACTAAGTTTCTGTGGGGGTGTTCAGGAGTTTCTGGTTTCAGAACCATGAAATCTGCAAATGAGGATAGCTACATCTTCAGATCGGATCTGTGTTCATTCAGTTTCTTTTCCTCCTTCAGTAGACTTGTTTGTATAGTGTTGAGCAAAATAAAGGGACTGGATGCCTCCCTTGCTCCTCAGTCCCTAACCTTCCCACAGTAGTTACTGTACTCCTTACTGAGGGACCACTCCCAGTCATCCAAACACCTCCCATGAGCCCCACCTCTTAGGGTTTCCACCTCATCAATATCACTATACCAAGGACCAAACCTCCAACACGCCAACTCTGAGGAACAAAGCTCACCCTAGAAGCACCCAAGAACCATGTAGATGGCCTAACTTCCAGTGTTTGTGGGATGTTTTTCTGAAGTGTGATGGCTATTCTTGGTTGTTCATTTTATTACTTTTGGAATTAACTAAAACCCAAATGACTGGGAATACCTGTGAGTGATTTTTCTTAAATTATTTGAAGTGAGAAGACCCATCTTTAACGCAAATATTTTAAGGTGGGAAGATTCATCTTTAATCTGGGTTGCTTCTTCAAGCAGCCTATGTAAAGGAGGTGGGAGAAGGAAGCATTTGCTTTTTGCCTGCTTGCCCTCACACTCACTGGCATGACCATTTATTAACTGACAGTAGAGCTTACTTCTTTAGGACTCTGTTATATACTCAAGACCAGCTGAGACATCCAGCCACGAGGACTGAACGACTTCTGGATTCTTGGTCCTTCTGTTGATAGACAGTCATTGTTGGACTAGTTGGACCACAGCCTGTAAGCCACTCCAATAAATTCCCTTTCAATATAGTCACTCTGTCATTGCTGTTCCTCTAAAGGACTCCAAGTAATACTTGATATTTTGTCATCTGAAGCCATTTCAGAAGGAGCAGAATTGTCTAAAATGCCCTTCCTGGGCCCTCCATTGACCATGGAAAGCTAATCTCATAACACACATGACATATAAATACAATCAATATAAAATACAATAAATTTAAATAGTTATTCAGAAAGTTTAAAAAAACATACAAAAGAAAAGTACACTTTAAAAGGTATATTTTCAGAATAGAGAGTGAAACCAGGTTTATCACTGGTAACTCTTTAGGTGTGTAAGGGCTTAGAAGGGAGCAACAAGAGACTCTTGTAAACAAATCAGACAAAATGAGAGCGAGAAAACCCAAAGTGATATAAGAAATACTGGAAAACCTCAGCAAAAAGATCAGTAAAGAAAATTAATAATCAAAATTTCTTCCATAAAAGTTCAGCACCCAAAGGCTTTAAGGGTAAAGTCTGCCAAGTTTTTTAGAAGTAATGACATAGGATTGACTATACTCTCAGAAAATACAAGAGGAATAAAATTAATTTGTAATTTTATAGGAAGAATAACATGAATATAAATCCACATCAAAGGCATCACAATAAAATAATATCACAGACCTATGACCATCTTGAAATACTTGCAAAGATCATTAATATCAAAGAATACCTGCAATAAAGTTAAAATTTTATGCATATTATAAACATATGGTATTAATCACTGGAATTCAAGGTTGATTTAACATTAAATTCATTATAACAATACAATACACACTAAAATAATTCATTAGCAACCTAACTAATACATTAAAAATTGACAAATTAAACTCTCATTCAGGGTAGTAAACTCCCAATAAACCAAGGACAGCAGTTAAGTTCTGCTGGGACAAAGCAAGCATGACTCCTGAAATTCCTATGTATGTGCCCCTTCATTGACACCATCTGCCATAATGTGACATCGTAAGGGGGACCCTCACCCAGCCAGAGCCATGTGGCTGACTTTCTAACCCATGGAACATGAACTAAATAAACCTAGGCCTAAACAAACCTATTTTCATACATTGTCCAGCCTCAAGTATTTTACTATAGCAGGTGTAAATGATAGGACAAGAGTCTACTTCTAAAGCCTTTCCATTGTCTTCAGATCATAGATCTTAGCATATAGAAGATTTATAATTTGAGATATTGTTTTCTGAGCCCCTGTAGACTTATGATCCATTCTGAATTAATTTCAGGGTATGGTGTAAAACATTAATTGGGAGTTTAGTTTTGTTTAGTTTTACATATGCTTGCCTTTTGTGTTGTGCTGTTTGTCAAACATGGTTTCCCCTACAGAAACTCTTTTTGTTTTCCTTTGCCAGCATGAGTCATACATACCTGTGTTCCTCTGTTTCTGGTTTGCAATGTTGTCCATTCAGTCTTTTTGTCTGTTTTGAAGCCACTGCTGTCTTAAGTACAGTAGCTCCAGGGTGTTAAATCAGGCTGGACTAATCTTTCATTATCTAATTTTCATAGCTATGTAGGTAATCAAGCTCTCTGAATCTCCATATAAATTTTAGAAATAATTTGTTATATTAATGAAAAGCACATCTGAAGCTCCTGTAGGTATCATATTAAACCTCTGTATCAGAATGGGGTATATGAAGTCTTGACAATGATGAGCCCTCATTCTTAGGAAAACTGATGGCTCTAACAACTGCTATTTCCTAGTATCTGCCAGCAATGTCATGTAGGTTTTCGCTGTCTGTCTTGCATCTCTCTTGCTAGAATTTCTATAAGATATCATGCTATTGAAGTTACATTATTTTGCTTCCAATTTTTATTAGTTTATTACTAATATGAAGAAATATGTCTGGGCAGTGGTGGCATATGCCTTTAATCCCAGCACTTGGGAGGTAGAGGCAGGTGGATCTCTGTGAATTCAAGGTCAGCCCGATTGATCTACAGAGTGAGTTCCAGGCCAACCAGGGCTACACAGAGAAACACTATCTGCAAAAAAGAAAAAAAATGGACAAACAAAAAACAAAAACAGAAGGAAATGAGATTGATTTGGGATACAGATGCTATAGACCTCATGCACACAAAACCTGCTTGCTAATATAGATTCTTCCTTGCAAATTCCATTGCATTTTCTACATAGGTGATGGTGACTTCTGAGAGTAGGTACATTCTCATCATTACAATCTGGATACCTCTTTATTCCTTGCTCAAGAATAATGTTATAGGCTTTCTGTCAAGGTTCTTTTTTAGCTGAGGATGCGCTCTCTGTTCTCTGTTGCTGTAGGAGAATATCTGAGACTGGGTGATTTATAAATAATAGGTTTATTTCACTCGAGTTTCTGAAAGCAAAGAAGTTCAAGGCTGAATTAACACTTCTGGCAATAGACTGTCTCATACTGCATTCTAACATGTAGGAGGCACACACAGAAGAGGGGAGAAGCACACGAGAGAGAGAGACAGAGAGGGAGAGAGGGAGAGAGAGGGGGGGGAGAGAGAGAGAGAGAGAGAGAGAGAGAGAGAGAGAGAGAGAGAGAGAGAGAGAGAGAGAGAGAGAGAGAGAGAGAGAGAGAGNGGGGGGGGGGGCGGAGAAAGAGAGAGAGAGATTTTCATTTCATGGAAACAGTCTCCCACAGTAGTTAATCCACTGTCGTCAGACTGAGAACTCACTGCTTCTCCTATAACACACGTGATTCTAGTGGACTGATTGATTGACTGATTGTTGTTTAACAGAGCAAATGGCTATCTACCTGTGAGTTTTATTTCCTGGGAAGATTTGTCTTCATTGACTCTGTGTATTGTCTCTCATCTTTAGTGACTACACTGCATTTAACTTGAGGTTGGAGGCAACCCCTTGATCTCTCTCGTCCTGGGAGACCCGCTGTTGCTTGGCTGGACCGTCTAAACATGATGCCATTGAAAAGAGTTTGAGGCCAAAATCCCGTCTTCTGCAAGGAGACCTCTTTGGAAAAAGCCTTTTCATACCCTGAACTGACCCAATTGCTGAATTTTTTTTTAAGTCCTTAAATGGCTACCACTACTAACAAGCAGGCTAATTTAAATTTTTCAAATTTTCTTGATACTTGGGTGTTTTTTTTTTTTCCATGTTTCACCAATCTTCTGAAGTCTCACAAGTGAAATTATTACCAATCAGCTGCCTGAGAACATTTTGGGAAACCCAGATAGAAACAGTGGCTAGGCAAAGAGAAGCCCCTTCAAGGGCCAGCCTTCAGTAGCTTTGTGTTCCTCAGTGGTCCCCTCAGCAGCAAGGGGTGACAACAAGCGGGCAGGGACAGCAGCAGGTGGCGCCCTCAAGTTGCAACACCTGTGAAGGTCTTTGGTCTTGTGATCCCTAGTTTTTTCTTTTTCTTTTTCTTTTTCTTTTTTTTTTTTAACCCAAAAATTTCCAAGGAGAGCCCTACCTAGTTTTATAAGGGGTGCAGGGAGTGGACTTCTTAGCACTCACTGGGCAGCAGCTGGTCAGGCCTGGGTGTTTAAACTCTTTGGCCTTTGGCAGCAGGCAATGGTACAGCTCTAGGCCTAGGGTATCTGAGACTCTTAGCCTCAGAGGTTTCACAGATCTCTGGAACTCTTCCAGAAACCATAGCCGGCTCTGTTGCTTCTGTCTTCCTGTTCTGAGATCAGCCCGCATTACTATGATGTGGCTAGAGAATGGGTGTTTAGACAAGCTATGGACACCTCACATGCAAATGAAGGCTTGTTGTATCTGTACCTATAGCACACCCGATATGCTCACAAAGGTTCACGTTTGCACTGATCTCAGCATTGCTGGCTTAGTGTCAATCATAACGGTACCTAATTTAGGCTTCCAGGGTAAATGCAAAGTCCGTGGGCCTAGGTGGAAACAGTTGTAGGGACATCCTACAGTTTATTGAAGCTTCTAGAAGAATTTCTGATACAAAGCTTTGAAATAGCCTGGCTGGGCAGTCGCCATGGCTTTCTCATTGCATGGCATCCATTGAGAGCCAACATCAGCACCATCCAGTTGCCTGTTTAACTGAGAGTGCTTTTGCTTGGGTAACTAGGTTAGCAGGGGATCCAGTAGCTGTGAACTGGGCACATATTGTCTTATCCCAACATCTTTGCTTAATTATAGATAAGCGGACATTGGGAATACTAATAATTAATCTAATACTAACAGTGATTGGTACCAATTGTCAACAGAGCTTTAACAATGCTTGGCTCATGCCCCATGCCCAGGAAGGGCTGAGCCTCCTCCTCTGTCTCCAAGGTATTACAACAGCATTGATGTTCTCTTTGATGTCTCCATTGAGGAAGCTACATAGGACTTTGGCTAGCCAATACTCCTTCCCCATCATCAAATGCCACCAAAGTTCCAGGGACAAGACAAAGAGCCAAAAACTTTAGACAAAAACTTATGTCACATAATGGCCAAGATTCGTATCCAAAGAAGTCTAACAAAGATGTCTAAGTGCCTTCTTGTGGCTCTGCCATCTTTGCCCTTGACAGCTCTGAACATTTTTCCTCAGGAACAGCGGTCTTCCTGGTACTAGCTGGGATGTGACTCTAGGGTTGATCTGAATCCTGCTTGTGTATCTGCATGAACTTCCAGAACACTCTCTGCTCACCAAATAAGCCTGTGCTATTATGATTAGTTTCTGTCATGTATTTTATTATGAATATCTTAATTTTTTACATGTTATGGAAGTAGAAAAGAGGTTTGGGAAGACTGAAAATTTATATATTTAATGTATGTTTTAAATTGCATTTCTTTGGACTTACTTTGGATTTTTTAAGAAAAAGCCTTCTCCCCAAATAAAAAACACTATCAGTGGACTCTGTTGGAGAATTCATTGTGGATTTCTAGTCATATCTCAGATCTTACTTCCTGACATTTTAAAATATGCTCATGAGTTTTAAACATAATTTCCATAATTTTATATTACACATCCCTCTAGTCATCATACACACACACTCATACACACATACACACACAGAGAGAGAGAGAGAGAGAGAGAGAGAGAGAGAGAGAGAGAGAGAATGAGACAGAGAAAAAGAGACAGACAGACGGACAGCTAAGGGACAGTGCTATTTCCTATGGAATGAATCACCATGGCATGGAGACCAGAGGAAGGGGTGTGTGTGTGAAGAAGCTTTTTAAAGGTAAGCTGAGGAGGATTCTATGATGCGTTCTGAAGCACTGGTTTCTGTAGGAGGACTGGTGGGGAAGATTCTCTGGAGTCAGTACTAAGGCCTTTGTGACATTGAGCAGGTGTCATGGCTGGAGAGCCTTTGCTGTGACTTGAGAGACCTTTCTGCAAGACGATGGGCTGGGTAGTCTCTAGCAGTTCCTGCTCCAGGCCTTCACAAGTCCATCTTTGGGAACGGTTGGGCCTTTGGCAGGAGTACCATCATCCCAGTTCTGGCAAGTTTTATAAAATAAATGTAAGAATACAGCCTGGAGTGGTAGTGACTGCACACAATCACCTTTAGTTATACATGAGGTTGTCAAAAATCTAAAACAATTCTCCTAAGAAAGTAAATATCCTAAAAATGCTTAAAATTTTTAAAGTTCATTTCTCTCTCTCTCTCTCTCTCTCTCTCTCTCTCTCTCTCTCTCTCTCTCTCTCTCTCTCTGTGTGTGTGTATTTATATGCTCATGTGTGATGTCATAGAAACTTGTGGATCCCTGGGATCAAACTCAAGTTGTAAATTTTGACAGCAGCCATCATAACCTGTTAAGCCATTTTGCTGATTTGGGTGTCCCCTGATTTCCTGTTGAATCTAAATGGTTCTCAAGACTAGACCAACCTGGGTCTGAAAAAGCCTGGGTTAAAACCGGTCTCACTGAACAAAGCGGACAATGAGGACTACTGAGACATCAAGAACAATGGCAATGGGTTTTTGATCCTACTGCATGTAGTGGCTTTGTGGGAGCCTAGGATGTTTGGATGCTCACCTTACGAGACCTGGACGGAGGAGGGTTATCCTTGGACTTCCCACCGGACGGAGAGCCCTGATTGCTCTTTGGGCTGACGAGGGAGGGGGAATGGATTGGGGGAGGGGGAGGGAAAGGGGAGGCGGAGGTGGGGAAGAGACAGAAATATTTAATAAATAAATAAAGAAAGAAAGAAAGAAAGAAAGAAAGAAAAAAAAAAAGACTAGACCAGGCTTATAAACTGTCCTAAAAGGTTCAGTCTCATGTCGATATTGGATCCAATGCATTCTCCAAAGAAAGCCTTCAGTTTTCATGAGAAATCGTGTCTCATCAGATGGAAACTCTGCCTTTACTCATTGGGGATTTTGCTATGTACACTTGACTGTCAACTGTGTGCCCCTCAAAGTACAGCACAGCCCCATTCTTTTCTCTAGAAATCCATCTCCTGTAATTTTTTGTGGTGAAAGGCTTGGTCACCGAGTCACCCAAATTACCACTTGAACCTTGGACTTACACATTGCCTCCTCTTTAAGGGGCTGGCTCATCCCTCCAAGGTGCTTCTCTACCTGGGAGAATGCACAGAAGCAACATTCATCCTTGCTGTCCATGGTTTCCATCTCTCAGACACTCCTTCTCCTTGGGTATATCTTCTCTTGCTTCATAGGCTTCTTCAATAGAGAACAAATATTCAGGTTTCCTACTTCTAGAAAACAAAGATTAAAGAGGGCCATCTGCTTATGCTTCTCCTGGAGCCCAGATGATATCTCTCTTTAAGTCATTATGTCATAAGTCATTACTGCTTAGACTTTTTAAACTGAATTAGCAAAGGCCTCCATTGGCCTCTCTGCTCAGTGCCTGCATCTTGAGATTCTACCTTGTATTATGATTATTAACATATCGTCAAAGCTTTTCCCCAAATTCCTGATAGTGTCTCTGAAAATGGAACCCAAGTCAATTCTTTCCCTACTTGCCTGGGCCCTGGTTTCTCTTCAGATTTTCTGTTATATCAACAGCAATGTTCCTTAATCACAGAAATTTAGTAGATGCAACTTTTGTAAAATAGACTGAGGCTATGTACCCATCATTTTGTCTTTTCATATGCTTCAACCTAGACTAGACAGCAGAGGAACCAAATAACAGTGGTCTAAAAACCAAAAGGGGAAAATGTAGTAATAAAATGACCCATAATGATCTTCTGCTAAACTCTTAGATCAGTGCCTTATTTGTCCATCATCAGAGAAGCTTCCTCCAGCAGCAGGTGGAAACTAATATAGAGCCACAGCCAGACATTACACAGACAGTGAGACTGTGAAACCTATATGGGTTGTCTCCACAGGAACAGTCCCAAATGAGATATCTCCCTCAAATCCCTCCCCTCAGAGCTCAGAGAACCATGCAGAAGAGGAGGTAGAAAAAAATGTAAGAACCAGAAGCAATGGAGGACACCAAGAAAGCAAGACCTTCTAAATCAGGATGTTCAAAGCTCACACGAACTCACAGATTTAAGCAGCAGGCACAGGGCCTACTTGGGTCTGTACCAGGTCCTCTGTGTTTATATTATGGCTTCCAGATTAGTGGTTTGGGGGAATTCCTGAGTCTGTGAAAGAGTGAATCTCTGATTCTTATGCCTTCTTTTGGGGTCCTTTCTTTCTGTTGGTTTGTCTTGTTCAATTCCAAAGTAATAGTTTTTGTTTTATTATATTTGTTATATATTTTTTAAAAATATAAAAATTAAAGAATGAATAGAAACCTAGCCATTGGTTAACAACCAATTGGTTAATTTATTAATTAATTTAATGAGCTGTCATTTATCCTTGTTGGAAGAAGAAGTCGGTTTTCTCCAATAGAGTGGCACTGGGAATATCAACCACTCTAGGCCATGCCGCACCTTCAGAACTGATTGTTCTACAACTAATGGACTCCACAATTTTTCTGTTTGTAGTTTTATTTGATTATATATTTTTTAAATTTCCTTTTTGGTAGTATTTTTGTTTTGTTTTGTTTTCTTGGTTAGGGGTCTTGTTACATTGAGTTTTTCTTTTTTTTGAGAAAGAACTTTAACTTGGGTGGGGAAGGGTGGATGAGAGGATCTAGAAGGACTTGGGGGAGGGGAAACATGATCAAGTATATTTAAATGTAAAAATTGTTTTAAATAATAAAAAAGAAGAAACCATCTGATGGTAGGATAATAATAACTTCCCTTAACGATATATCGCCCTGTCAGGTTCATGTTAGGCTACCCACTTTCTTTCTAACATATCTCATAGCAGGTGAGATTAATCACTGTACCTGTAGCCCGGCCCTTGCAAAGTTCAGACTTCTGTGGTGGTTTGAATGTGAATGGCTCCATAGACTCATAGATGTGAACGCTTGGTCACCAGGGAATGGCACTATTTGAATGGGTTAGGGGAGTGGCCTTGTTGGAGGAAATGAGTCACTGGGGGTGGGCTTTGAGATTTCAAAAAAACCCACTCCAAGCCCAGAGTCTCTCTCTTCCGGATTTCTAGGGATCTAGGTATAGAACTCTCAGCAACTTCTCCAGCACCATGTGTGCCTTTCTACCAATACGCTCCCTGCTGTGATGACAATGGACTAAACCTCTAAAACTGTAAACGAGCCCCAACCAAATGCTTTATTATAAGAGAAAAAAAAAAGCCAAATTCACTTTTAGAACAATAAATAAATGAATGAATAAATAAATCGGTGGAAACATCAGAGAGGTGGGCTACAGTTGAGTGAAGAAATCTTCCTTATAGGCCTCAGAAGTTATCTGGTAGCACTATTAGACTTTTGATTGGTGGACAGCGGGGTTTTGTTATATTGCTATATTCAAAGATTTTTATCTGTGTATCAAGGTGTTATGTCTGCCACAGAGGAGATGGAATGAAGAATGGCCCCTAGGGAGCTAAAGATAACCTGAGAGTCATTAGGCCCTCTACCTGCAACACCCCCATTTCTCTGTGGGCACTGGAGTTCTCATCAGTCGTGATAGAAACAGCTTCTCTTCCAGGAATTCTCATTCACAGGGCAAGAACTTGAGTGAGAGGATATGCTAAGCTGAGCATCCGTGGTCCACAGCGCCCTGCCCATTCCTTTACCTATGATTCAGAGGACCCCTCCCATGTGGGGCTCAGGCTGCCATGCTGGTTTACACAACCTGACAGATACAGTGTGATCCAGCCTGGAAGCCCTCAGCCTGATGAGCATTCTTGGACCCAAGCATGTAGCAAAAGTCTTTAAAAATATAAGAAAAACCCCAAACGTGCTGTGCCATTTGGCTAGACACCGTAATGCATTTTCCTCTTACAGTGACTCACAGGGAGACAAGGCTTCCTCATCAGTCAGAAAGCACACCTGTAGCTATGCTGGCTGTTCTGTGGGCCCTGCACACTCAAGGCTTTCACCCTCTTATGATGTGGGAGTGTCATATATCAATCTGTTGATTTCATTGGTTGAGCAATAAAGAAACTGCTTGGCCCTGATAGGTTAAAACATAGGTGGGAGGAGTAAACAGAACAGAATGCTGGGAGGAAGAGGAAGTGAGCTCAGACTAGACAGCTCTGCTCTCTGGAGCAGAGACGCCATGCTCCGCTCTCCTGGGCAGACACACACGATGAAGCTCCGACCCAGGATGGATGTAGGTTAAGATCTTCCTGGTAAGCGCACCTCGGTGCTACAGAAATGGGCTAGTCCAGGTGTGAGAGTTAGCCGAGAAGAGGCTAGATATAGTGGGCCAAGCAGTGTTTAAAAGAATACAATTTGTATGTTGTTATTTAGGGGCATAAGCTAGCCAGGCGGCCGGGGTGCTGGGGACGCAGCCACGCCACTCATATTACAACACTCTTGGACTCCACCAAACACAGGCCACATTTAGGGACCTGATCCCCTCTATACCAAGATGATCCTTAGAAATGGTTCAACGGGAAGTTCTGCTCTATGTGTCTCGCCCCAGCTTTTGAAGTTAAAGATAGCACAGCACAAAACTTGCTGAATGGCTTCCTTTTCAGGGATGGTGGCTTCTGTGTAAGTGGATTGGACCTCGATAAAGCCGATTTTTCAATGAGACAGAATGCACGCAGAGGAAGGGGAGTGAGATATTTAAGAAAAAGAAATCAGATCTCCAGACGAGGAATTAATGACTAATAGAATACGAGGAATTTATAGATGTTTCCACTTGAAAGGAAAGAAGTGTTCAGAGTCCCAGGCACGGCTCACAAAACAGAGGGCGTGGTGCAGAGCCAACAGCCTTGCTGGAGGCAGAGGCTGAGGGTCAGGGCAAAGGATTCTGTTAGTTTTGGTTTTGCCCTTTTCCTCTGGGCATCCTTGAGGTTCAGCTAAGCCATATTATTCCACCCATCACAGTTTCTATCACCTTCAGGCTTTAATTCATCTTTGAACATTTTTAAAGGGTTTTAATCAATGATATTTAGAGAACTTCTCAGTTCCTTGTCCTAATTCCCGCAACTCATCCCAGAAGAAGGAAGATTAAAAGATGAAGGGCAAAGCGAAAATAGGGATGCTCAGAAAAGAGATAGGATTAGCTTCATTTCTCCTTGCTCTGACAAAATACCCTGGCAGAAACAACTTAAAGGGTTTGCTACGGCTTGCAGTTGGAGGGTACAGCCCATCGGGACAGGGATGGTGTGGCAGGGAGGACATGAGGCATCTGCTCTTCCGGCATCCTCAATCAAGGGGCAGAGACAGATGGGAGCTGGGAGTCAGGCATCTTCCTGCCCTTCCCTGTTTTACTCCAGCTGGGGACCCCAGCCCCTTGGATGGCACCACCTACATTCAGGATGGTCATCCCTTGCCCTCCACTGCTAATCTCTGCAGAAACACTTTCCTAAATTTGCCCAGAGCTGTGTTTGCTGGGGATGCAAATCTAGTCAAGTTGACAAGGAAGAGTAATCATTACAGGCTGGAAAGAGGGAAGGGCAGGGGAGGGGAGGAAAGGAGAGGAGAGTGGAGGGGAGGAGAAAGGAAAGATTGTAAGAAGAGAATGGATGGGAAGGGAGGGGAGAGCAGGGGAGGGAAGAGAGGAAAGGGGAGAAAAGGGAAGAAGACAGATAAGGGAAGGGAAGAGGAGGGAAGGGGAGGGGAGGGGAGGGGAGGGAAGGGAAGGGAAGGGAAGGGAAGGAACTGGATTGGAAGTGGGAGGTGAGGAGGAATTCACAGGGATAAAATGCCCGTGGTTTGGTGAGCAATGGGGCATCCCGAACAGCATCAATCACTTGTGAACTCAGAACCAAAAGACAAGGCAGGCTGTCTACACCCACAGCCTGGAGCTCCCATTCAAGCCTCACAAACAAATGGGAAAACTGATCTGTGTTAGCATGGCAGTGATTTGTGTGATATTAGTGCCCAGCAGGTCCCAAAGTTGACGTTGTCTCTGCTCTTTCTGCCAAGACAGTGCAGAAACAGAGGGCATGCCTCTCTGCCAGTGCCGTGCCAGCTGAGCCTCAGCTTTGACCAGCCAGCAAGGACACATGGAGCGTGTCCTGGAACGCTCAGCTGCGATGCATGGAGAGGCTAAGTAGCAGGCTCCAGCACTGCCTTTGCCAACAGAGGGCTTGGCGAAGGCAACCAACCTGCACATTTTCCTGCCTTATCGCCAGCTGCTTTCCATGTTCTCAGGGTTTGGAATCCGACTTCGAGGCTCTGGCCTCAAGTTACGTTTTGGGTCAATATGGCCGTGCTTCTGCAATGAACCCAAGCCCCCATATTTCATCTCCCTCTGCCCATGGAAGAATTTCCTTGGGCGTAGGCAAGATGACTTCAGTTTCTGCATCACTTCCACAATGGAGGGGAAAATAACTGAGGATATTTTCAGGCAGCTCTCAAAACAGCTGGAGGGATTGGTATGATTTCCTTCATGTTTAGAGACAATTCCAAGTGATAACGTGACAGGATGGCAAGGTAGGCATGTGGGCTCCTTTTGCTTCCTGGGATCTCTGCAAGAGAAATTAAAATCTAGAAGTAAAGCTAACACCTTAGATTTCCACACAGACACATTTCCAAGGGCAAGCGTAACAAATGGCCATGAACCTGGTGACTGAAAACAGTAAAACTTGATTTTCTCACAGTTCTGGAAGCCAAGTCTTCCATAAGATGAGGGCAAGGCCATGTTATTTTTGTAAGTACTAGGGGACAGTCCTTCTCACCAAACCCCGCTTCTGAGACTGAAATTACTGTAGCCTGTACATCTTCTCAGCACCTGCTTCTTTCGCTACTCATATTTCTTTCTGGGGTCTCTGTTTCATCTCTTCTTTGTGTGTCTTTTGAGCACCTTTATCACCAGCTGAGATCCCACCCTAGTCATAGGCAACCACCCTTTAGATCTTTGCCTTAAATGCACCTACCAAAGGCCCTATCCTACTTGAGGTCACTGCAATGGTTCATCTTCATTGTTAATGTCACTGAATTAGAATCATGATGGAAACACACCTATGAAGGTTTCTATGAGGACATTTCCAGAAAGATTCAACCGAGGTGTGATGGAGGGAGGTCATTGGTTAAATAAAGAAACTGCCTTGGCCCTAATAGGACAGAAAATTAGGTAGACGGAGTAAATAGAACAGAATGCTGGGAGGAAGAGGAAGTGAGCTCAGACTCGATAGCTCTCCTCTCTGGGGCAGATGCAATGAAGTTCCAACCCAGGATGGATATAGGCTAGAATCTTCCCAGTAAGTGCACCTTGGGGTGCTACACACATTAATAGAAATGGGTAATCAAGATGTAAGAATTAGCCAGTAAGAAGCTAGAGCTAATGGGCCAAGCAGTGTTTATATGAATACAGTTTGTATTTATTTTGGGGCATAAGCTAGCCAGGCAGCCGGGAGCTGGGTGGCAGGAAGTGGCCCACAGCTCTATCAACAGAAGTGGATAGAGCCACCCTGTATGTGGGCAGCACCATCCATAAACTGGGGTTTGGGACTAAATGGCAATGAAAAAGAAGCAGAATACCAGCATTTGCCTCTCTGTTTCCTGGGTGTGGATATAAGTGACCAGCCACCACTCCCTGCCTTCTTCACCATGTTGGACTTTCTTCTGTTGCTTTCATCTGATGCCCTGTCATAGTGACAAGAGCAACTAAGGTAGCCATAGGCAGAGCTCATTTTATAGATGTTGATGAGATCTTAATCTTTATATGGAGATACAAAAGACCCAAGATAATCAACTCAGTACTGAAGAGCCTGAGGGATTGACATGACTCAATGTCAAGTTTTATTATAAAGTCACAGTGACCAAGAGAGTATGATACTAGTAAACAATGAGTCAAATAGAGCAACCCAACAGCACAGAGAGGCCAGAAATTCACCTACAGAAACCATCAAGATCTGACTGATCCCTGATGAAGGGACAGAGGCAATGCAACGGAGAAGAGGTAGATGGGCTAACAAGTAGCCATGGAACCACTGTCTCCACAAACAACAACAGCCAAGCTAGATCTAACATAAATGTCACACTTGTCACCTAAACTTACCTGAGATGAATAATAAAGCAAAATATAAGTTGTAAAACTACAAGACTCATAGTTTCAAAGAGGGAAACTACATGTCCTTGGATATGGTGTTTCCTTCTAACATATAATACAAAATGCATGAGACATGTAAAAAGAATTGATAAACTAAACTTCAGTAGAATTAATTTTTGTTTATTGAAGATACTACCAAGAGAATTAAAATATGAGTCCCAGATTGGATAGGATATTTTCAAAAGAAACATCAAATAGAGGGCCATTATCTGAGCTATGCAAAGAACTCTGTGTGTTTTGTATGTGTATGTTGATGTCAGTCTTTCTAGATTCTGATCTACTGTGTACCTTGAGACAGTTTCTTTTTAAACCATGAGCTCACCCTTTGGCTGGGCTGGCTATAAGCAGACTGATGCAGGAATTCCTTTCCCATTCTCTGTGTGCTGAGACAGCAGCACTCTTGGCCTTATGTGGGTTCTGATGATCAGAATTCTGGTTATTGCTCTTACACAGGAAGTACCTTACCTGCTTAGCCATCTTTCCAGCTCCCAAAATTCACAAAGAACTCAATATCAAGAAATCAAATCCTCTGATAGAAATATGTGTCAGAGCCTATACCAAACATTAGTCAATGGTATAAGTAAAAGAAGTATACAGAGAGATCATCTTCATCCTGGATTGTTGTGATGGCTAACCTTGGTAATCAACTGAATACATTTAGAATGACAGACCTCAAAAATCTGCATCTAATCGATTGGCCTATGGGCCTGTCTGTGATGCATTTACTTGATTGCTAACTTTTTAAGTGAGCCCAGTCACCTGAGGGGAGTACTATTCCTAGGAAGGTAGGCTTGGGCTGCTCAAGAAAGATAGCTGAGCATGATCCTTGGAGCAAGTTAGTAAGTAGAAGTCCCATGCTCCTGTTTCAAGTTTGTGACCTGTTGGAGTTCTTTTTAAGCTTGAGTTCCTGACCTGCCTTCCCTCCGTGATGAACTAAACTGTTATCATTGCAAGATGAAATAAACGGTTTCTTTCTCCAGCCAGTTTTGGTCATGGTATTTATCAAAGAAACAGAAAGCAGTCTGGGACAGCTGTCAAGAGAATCTTTAGGACAATAAAAGTGCACTGTGCTACAATGACCCTGCTAGGCGCATGTCGTACGACATTTGTTAAAACCTGTGTGCACAGCTGTGTGAACTGTGAACCAGGTGAGGTATGGATTATAGCAATGTCCCACCCTGGTGATGGGTATCAAGGCTGAGAGGTCAGGGTGTACAGAGGAACTCCCTACTTCCTATCCAACTTTTTGCGAATGAAAACTGATCTAAAACTAAAGCTCATTCATTTAAAATTTTCTATTAGTGGAAAAAAAATCAAAGATGTGCATTCAGTAACAATGAAGTGGATGTCACATGAAAACATCTCTGCATGCATACTACAGCCAGATGTTTGCAGTCAAAGCATGGCTGATATTGACTGTAGCGTGGCAACTGTGGGGACAGAAAGTGTGGCATTAGTTGTCCTTAAAGAAGGTTGTAGATAGATTTTAAACTCCACTAGTGTATGTTTTACCTAAAATGCTACACACAGTGATACTGAAGGTGTTTTCAAAATGGAGTGTATGGAAAAAAGGAGATCCCCTTATCTCTTATGTACAAAACAAAGTGAACATGTTTTGTTCAACTAAATGTGGCAAAACAAAAACCTGTCCTTAAGGATACTTTTTAAGGTCTTAGGTGGGGTCATCCTTGTGGATTCCTGGGAATTTCTCTAGAGCCAGGCTTCTGCTAACCCTTATAGGCTCCCTCAATCAAGATATCTCTTTCCTTGCTTTCATCTCTGTCTTCCTCCATCATGACTATCCCACTCCCTCAAATTCTCCTCAGCCAACTCCAGCCAGACTTGGAAGGAACAAGCATAGGACCAAACTAGTCCCTCTAAATGTGGTTGACAGTTGCATGTCAGGAGCAGACTGAGGGGCCACTGACAGTGGCACCAGGATTTATCTCTACTGCATGTACTGGCTTTTGGGGATCCTATTTTCTTTGGATGTATACCTTGCTCAGCCTAGATATAATAGGGAGGGCCTTGGACCTTCCCCAAAGCAATGTGCCTTACCCTCTCTGGGGACTGGATGGGGGTAGGGTGGGAGGGTGTGTGGAGGGAATAGAAGGAGGAGAGAGAGTGGGAATTTGGATTGGTATATTTTAAAAATCTAATGAATAAAATAAAATCAAAAGAGAATATTTTTAAATCCTTAAATTTAACTGTTAATGTAAAGAAAAACCTGGCATAGACTTAGCATATAGCTAAAGAAGATATGAACATAATATTTTATACATACAATGATAGAAATTAAACCCAAGAGCAAGAAAGTTAAGAGATACCACTGCCTTGCTTTGTTTTGTTTGTTTGTTTTTTCATGTTGCCATAAGCTAAAGTAAACTGAGAAGAGGGAACCTGAATTAAGAAAACACCCCCATAAGACAGGACTGTAGGCAGAGATATAGGGCATTTTCTTAATCAGTGATTGATGGAAGAGGGGTCAACCCATTGTGAGTGGTGCCAGACCTTGGTTGGTGGTCCTGGGTTCTATAAGAAAAAGGTTTGAGCAAGCCAGTAAGCAGCACCTCACCATGGCCTGTGCATCACTTCCTGCCTCCAGATTCCTGCCCTGCTAATTCCTGTCCTGACTTCCTTTGATGATGAACTGTGATATGAAACCTTCAGCCAAATAACCCTTTTGCTCCCCAAGTTGCTTTGGTCATGGCATTTTTTTTTCACAGGAACAATAACCCTAAGACATCTGTGAAGACAGAATCTCAATTGAGAAAATGCTCCATCAAATTTGACTCAGGCAAGACCACAGGGCACTTTTGTAAGTGACCATTGATATGGGAGGGCTTGTCTCATTGTGGGTGGTGCTACCCCTGGGAAGCTGGTTGGGTTGTATAAGAAAGCAGACTGAGCAAGGCAGACAGAGGAAGTCAGTAAGGAGCACTCCTCCATGACCTCTGTTTCAGTTTCTACCTCCAGATTCCTGGTCAAGCTACTGCCTTGACTTCCCTTCAAGAGATGAGCTGTAAGCTGAAATAAACCCCTCCTTTCTGTAGGTGAAGACTGCTCTTTTGTTTCCCAGCTGCTCAGACCCAAATAATCATATAGAAGCTATATTAATTACAACACTGTTTGGCCAACAGTTCACATGTTTTCCCAGCTAGCTCTTATATCTTAAATTAACCCAATCCATTAATCTATGATTTGCTGGGAGGCTGTGGCCTACTAGTAAGGTTTTCTGGCATCGACTCTTGGACTCTACCTACTCTATCTATATATTTTTGTTTAGATATTCTGCCAGGCTTTATTCTGTTCTGCCATAGGTTGAAGCAGATTCTTTGTTGACCAATGGTAATAAAACATATTCACAGCTTACAGAGGGGAATCCCACATCACTTTCAAAGTTGTTTTCAGACATGATGCTTTATCACAGCTACTAAAAGCAAGTTAGGAGAGTGTGGTGGTTTGAATGAGAAAGGCCCCCCTTAAGTTCATACATTTGAATGCTGAGTTCACAATGTGAACTGTTTGGGAATGATTGAGAGGTGTGGCCTTGTTGAAGGAGGTGCATTACTAGGGATGGGCCTTGAGTTTTGAAGGGCCCACACCAATCCCCAGATTAATAGTAGGAAACCTACTTTGGTCTCTCTTACATCTCTTACCCCATGCCCAACAGATCACAAAGATCTTCTTCCCCAACCTCCCATCTCCCAATTCATCCTATTATCCCAGCTCCAACACCAGGAGGCATTCACCGGGAACACACCAGCTAAGCAGAACAGAGAAACATGTAAACCAGCTGTAGACCCTAACAACTCCCTCCTCCCCTCCAAATCAAATCACCCAGTCTCATCCCCTGCACTGCAATAGAACACCCTTGGCAGCCTTCCCTGCCCCACCCCTGCTCCCATCTCCTGTGAATTCCATACAACTTTCCCTTCTAACCTTCTTTCCCCTACTTTTTGTTCTGTCCCAAAACCCACCCCAAGTAGGCAACCCCTGCTAACCCAAGAGCTGCTCCCCTCAGGCCAATAAGTCCACTGGGGGCAGAGCCACACCTCGCCTACTGCTTCTGAAATCCAATTCCCTCATTCTCAGCTCTATTGAAGGAAACCTATTGTGACCTCCCATTCCCCCTGTCCCCATTCCCAACAGATGGAAAGGACTGTCTCCTCCAACCTTTTTTTCTCCCGGCTCATTCCAGTATCCCAACCAATCTCCAACACCAGCAGGCATTCTCTGTGAGCATACCAGCTTATTAGGCCAGGAAAACAGGCAACATATAACCATTATACTCCAAAAGTCCAGAGAGGAAACATAAACCAAGGAACAAAGCCTCTACCCAACCAAGGAAGACAAATTCAGAAATCATCGCTTAGAGCTATAATCAACCAAAACCCAGATGTCTAAATGCCAGTGTAAAACCATAATAACACTCAAGGCAATATGTCTCCATAGAGCCCAGTCATCCGACCACAGCAGGCACTGAATATTTCAAAATAGCAGCAGCATAAGACAAAGACATTAAAGTCAATATGCGAAGATGATAGATGTTCAAAGAAGAAATGAATAAATTCCTTAAAGAAGTCAAATAAAACACAAACAGTTGAAGGAAACAAAATAAAACTGTCCAAGATCTGAAAATGAAAATAGAAGAAATAAAGAAAACACAAACTAGGAGGGATTCTATAAATGAAAAAGTTAGGAATTCAAATAGGAACTTCAGAGGAATGCTTAACTAACAGAATACAAGAGACAGAAGAAAGTCTTCTCAGGTGTTAAAGATATAATAGAAGAAATGGATACATCAGTCAAAGAAAATGTTAAATCTAAAAATCTCCTAATATAAATATCCACTAAATCAGGGACACTATGAAAATACCAAACCTAACAATGGTGGGACAAGAGGAAGAAGAAGAATTCTAGCTCAAAAACCTAGAAAGTATTTTCAACAAACTCATAGAAGAAGATTTTCCTAAGTTAATGAAAAGTCTATAAAGGTATACAAGAACAATACAGAACACCAAATAGATTGGACCAGAAAAGGAAGTCCAAGTGCCACATAATAATCAAGACACTAAACATACAGAACAAAGAAACAATATTAAGAGCTGCAAGAGAAAAAGACCAAGTAACATATAAAGGCAGATCTATTAGAATTACACCTGACTTCTCCATAGAAACACTAAAAGACAGAAGGGCTCGACACACGTGCTGTAGATGCTAAGAGATCACAGATGCCAGCCCAGGCTACTCTACCCAGCAAAAACACAGGAGATAGAGAAAATAAGATATTTCATCTTAAAAGCAAATTTAAGTAATATTTATCTACAAATCCAGCCCTACAGAAGATGCTAGGAGACAAAATGCAACCTATAGAGGTTAATTATACATATGAAAACCTGGAAATAATCTCAAATCAGCAAAATCAAAAGAAGAGAATCACACATACACACCACCACTGCCACCACTAACAACAAAATAAAAATAATCAACAATCATTGGCCACCGATATCTCTCCATATTAATGGTCTCAATTCCCCAATAAAAATACACAGGCTAAAAGAATGGATGCACAAATACTATCCATCCTGCTGTATTCAAGAAACAAAACTCAACATCAAGAGTAGACATTACTAACATAGGTAGGGTAAAAGGGTTTCAAAAAAGATATTCCAAACAAAGGACCTAAGAAGCAAGCTGCCGTACCTATTATAATATCTATCATAAAACACTTCAAGGCAAAAATAAAGAGAAAGGACACTTTATATTCATCAAAGGAAAAATCCACCAAGATAACATTTCAATTCTTAACATCTATGCCTCAAAGACAAAGGCACCAAAGTTTAGAAAAGCAATACTACTACAGCTTAAATCATATATTGACTGTCACACAATGATAGGGGGAGACTTCAACAGCCCACTCTCACCAAGATCATCCAGAAAAAAACCTAAACAGAGAAATACTGGAGCCATCAGACATTGTAAACCAAATGGACCTAGCAGGTATTTACAGAACATTTACCCAAACACTAAAGAATATACCTTCTACTCTGAACCTCATGGAACTTTCTCCAAAACTGACCATATACTCAGTTACAATGCAAGTCTCAACGGACATAAGAAACTCCCTGCATCCTGTCTGACCACCAGGTATTGTCAAAAGCTATCGTCAACAACGAAAACAACAGAAAGCTCACAAATTCACGGACACTCAACAACTCTCTATTGAATGAATAATGGATCAAAACAGAAATAAAGAAATTATAGACTTTCTAGAATTCAAGGAAGACGAATGTGCAGCATACCCAAACTTATGGAACATAATGAAAGCTGTGCTAAGAGGAAAGATCATATCATTAAGTGCCTAAATAAAAAATATCAGAGAGATCCCATACTAGACACTTAACTGTATGCCTGAAAGCTCTAGAACAACAAAGAAGTAATCACACAAAAGAGAAGTAAACAAGAAATGATCAAAATGAGGGCTGAAATTAGTAAAATAGAAACAGAACAATACAAAGAACCAATGAAACAAAGAGTTGGTTCTTTGAGAAAATCAACAAGATAGAGACACTCCTATTCAAACTAATTATAGGCAGAGAGAGAATATCCATTAACAAAAATCAGAAATGAAAAGGGGGACATTACAATAGACACCAAGGAAAATTCAGAGAATCATAAGGACAAACTTTAAAAACTTTTGTGCCACCAACTTGGATATCTAAAAGAAATGGATCATTTTCTTGATAAGTATCACTTACCAAAATTAAATCAAGATCAGATAAACAACTTAAATAGACATATAACTCATAGTGAAATAGAATCAGTCATAAAAGTCTTTCAACCAATAAAAGGAAAAGATTTTAGTGCAGATTTCTACCAAATTCTCAAAGAAGAGTTAATGTCAGTACTCCTCAAATTGTTTCACAAAATAGAAACAGAAAGAACACTGTCACACTTATTTTATGAGGCCGCAGTTACTCTGATACCCAAACAACGTACTCAACAAAGAAAGAGAAGTACAGACAATTTCCCTTATGAACATATATAAAAAGTACTCAACAAATTACTTGCAAATGGATCCAAGAGCACATCCAAAAGTATCATTCACCATGATCAAATAGGCTCCATCTCAGAGATGCAGGGATAATTCAATGTATGAAAATCAGTAAATGTAATCTGCCATATAAACAAATAACCCAATTTAAAAATGAGGTGCAGATCTAAACAGAGAGCTCCAAATACAGGAAACTCAAATGGCCAAGAAACACTTAAAGAAATGTATAACATCCTGAGTCTTTAGAGAAATACAAATCAAAACTGCTGTGAGATTCCATCTTCTACCTGTCAGAATGGTTAAAATTAATAACAAAAGGGACAGCTTGTGCTTTTAAGAATATATGAAGCCAGGGGAGCACTCCTCCACTGCTGGGAGGAGTGCAAACTTGTACAGCTTCTATGGAAATCAGTGTGACAGTTCCTCAAAAAGTTGGGAATTGATCTTATCTTCCTCAAGATCTCGCTATACTAGTCTTGGTTATATACTCAAAAGATGCTCCATCCTACCAAAAGGCCACTTGCTCAGCTGTGGCTTTATTCATAACAGTCGGAAACTGAAAATAACTTAGATGTCCCTCAACAGAAGAATGGGTAAAGAAAATATGGTACATTTTACACAATGAAGTATTGCGCAGCTGTTAAAAAAATGACATAAGCCAGGTGGTGGTGGCAGCGCACGCCATTAATCCCAGCACTTGGGAGGCAGAGTCAAGTAGATCTCTGTGGGTTTGAAGCCAATCTTGTCTACAAGAGCTAGTTCCATGACAGGCACCAAAGCTATGGGGAGAAACCCTGTCTTGAAACACAAACAAACAAACAAACAAACAAAAATGGCATCATGAAATTAGCAGGTAAATCGATGGAACTAGAAAAAAAAAAACATCCCGAGTGAGGTAACTCAGACCCCAAAAGACAAATATAGTTTGTATTTACTTATAAGTGGAAATTAGCAATTAAGTAAATAATAACCAAGCTGTAATCCATAGACCCAGAGAGGTTAGGTAACGAGGGGAATGAGTCTAGTGGGGATGCATGGATTTCCCTGGGAATGAGGAATAGAATAGATTTTATGGGTGGACCAGGGGGCAGACCTTCACAACCAACCCTGGCTGCTGAGTGAGACCCCATCTCAAGAAAACAAAGGAAGTCAGTGAGAAGCCCCAAACCTCCCACTGCTTCATTTCTTCTTTCCAAATATCTAAAGATGCAGAGGATCATGGAACACTACAGAGAATTCCAGCAACCCCCATCCCCCTCCCCAGCCTGCAGAGTCAGCTTCCTCCCTGATCTTTGACTGGACAGTGCCCTTTATCATTCGAAGGATTCAGGAATCAAGAGATGGAAGTAGGATTAAGCAACACACAGAAACTTACAGCACTGAGAGATGTCATCTGAGCAAGACTTAAGACCTATGGAGAGCCAAGGCAGAGAGAGGTTGGGCATTCCCTTCAGAACCACTGTTTTTGCTTTGTTTATTTACATAACTGGTTCTCCAAGGACCAAGCTCTCTTTACTGCTTCTCATCCCTTAGTTAAACCTATATCCCATCCTATGGAAAAACCTGAGCACTACTCACTCAGACATACTCACCATAGGTAGCAGAATGTTTAGATATTGCTTTGGTTTCAAGTCCTGAAAAAAAAAAAAGTCATGGAAAGTTTATGTAATCTTCTTCATATGAATTCTCAGGATAGAGGGAAGCCTTGGCTCTGGGCCAAAGTGAGAAGTGTTGAGCTGCCCAGAAATGGCTTGGCTGGTCAGGAGGCTTGATAGCTGGGAACTGAGCTGTTCGCACGAAGTGTTGGTTGCCTGAGCTGGAAGTGTTGCCTTCCCATTGGCAAAGCCTTCCTAAAGGAGGCAAATGTGAAGAGAAGAGCCGGCTGCTTCTCCCACGTGTGATTGTTTTTCTTTGATTCATTTTTTATGTAAGAACAGGAGACCTCTCCAGACGGGAGCAATGGACTGAGTCTAGACATCATTTATTGGCCAGTGATGTGGAAACTAATCTGTAGTGTCTACTATTTTTCTTCTTCTGGACTTTTCTCCTCATTTTACCATTTTTTGATATTGCATATTCTGAACGTTTAAATGCTCCTGACACTTTGAATTATTCAAAAGCTAAAAGAAGGATTCCCCACTGTGCTGGGAATGGCTGCTTCCCTTTCCCGAGACAGTAGTTCTGGCCCAGGACTCTGTCAGGAAGCGCTGCGATCACTATCGCCTCTGTGTCTGGCCTTCTCGGTTTTCCAACAAGACTAAATAAATGAAGTAGCAGTGGATCACAACACACGAGCAGTGATTTCTCCCACTTGCGTGTCCCCCAAAGATGCCTATTGTCTTCAACTAGTTAAATTGCATCAATTAACAAAATATTACCAACTGTTGACTGGGTACCGTGTGCCATCATGGTAAACCCTAGAAATAAACAGGTACTAGGTCCAAAACATCTTTGTTGATGCCCAGTTCGGTAGAAGAGATAAGTCAGTAATTTCAGATCTCTTCTATTGATGGGTGATTACTGTCCTGTCTTCATGTCAATTCTTGTGCCTCATATCCTGTGCTCAAACTTTCCTGGAATCATTCAACTTCACCCTCAGCTGCTTCTTGGTCTCTGCTATCGACAGGCCTCAAAATGTAATTTTATCTTTTGGGTCTTGACTTAAGGACACTTCATTAGAAAATCTTCTCAGACTTTTGAGACTGGGTTAAGGTCACTCCCTACTCACAGAGCCAAGAGCTAGTGACACTATAGTCTCAGGAGCCAATCACTCTGTCCCTAGGATACACCGTGTACCTGATACAGAGCAGAAAAAAAAAATTCTCCTTGAAGAATGACATGAGCACATTCATGCTCCATAGGAAACACTTTTCAATGTTCCTTTACCCTAGGTTCTTTCCTAAGTAGTTTTATGGAACAATGCAGAGTTCTTTAATGTAGAAACAATGTTATTATAAAGGTTTGTGCGATGATTCTCAAAAGGTTAGTTGGAGATATATCTACAAATGTCTGTGTCTCAGTAAAACTGTGAAACTCTGAGTTAAACAAATGATACTTACTTCCTTATTATGAAAATGCTCAGAACATTCACAAATGAATGGCTACTGTGTGAAGTATCGTTGCTGCTTGCTTGGATCAAAGAATCCTTTCATGACCTACAACACATCACTACATATTGCCACCCATCCTACTCCAAGGCCATAAAGAAAAAGAGGGAAATGCTGCCCAGCTAGAAGACAGGGCAGAAACCAGGTGAATGAAGAGATAATTAAACAAATAATCGGGTAAGAAGTCTGTAGAAATCCCCAGGTTGCTACTACTCAGAAGATTAAATGCTGAACACAGTAAGGAGGAAAAGGTGTTGGCTCAAGTGATTAGGGGCGGTACATTCTACAGATATGAAAGATGAGCTGGATTCATCATACAAATCCCTGAAGGAACAGTGTCACAGGCAGACACAACACATTCCCATTACTGGGCAGGTAAATGTGGCTCTGGGGCTAGTACTTGCCACCATGACAAGGTCACTGAACCAAAGTGGGTGGAGCTAGCCACCAGCGTGTCAAATGCTAGGCAGAGTCTTGTGGTGGTAGCCTAGCAGTTTAAGATTTGACTCACACACTTAGAGGAGGCTGCAGACGCACACACACAAAAGCCAGGTTGTAGAAAACAGTCATTTAAAAATAAGTAAAGTCTTCAAAGAAAGAATAAAGTAATATAAAGAGTAAGGATAAAGAATAAAGTAATACAAAGAGTAAGGATGGAAAATGTACAGGGCATCTGGATCCATACAGGTGTTTTGTTGACCTTTAAATTTTTAAAATGCTAATATACAAAAAACAATAACTACTGAGAGACATTGAATTATGTTTTTTCCCATGCATGGTATCTGTGATACAAACTACCTGAATGAACTTTCAACAATCCTACAAGCAGGAAATACTCTTATTTCTTCCTTTACGTACATGGACACTGATGCTCAGAAGAGTTTCAGCACTTGCTCAAGCCTGGTTCAGGGTTCGATCCCAGACTAAAACTAGTGGACACACAGTGTTAAATGTTTTGTGCGACAACAGGTTTCTGCCCATTTAGGCCTGCTGTCTGTCTGTGTCTTCTGCCTACAGATGCAATGCTTGCCTGCTGGGCCTGAGTACTGTCGCACACCCGCAGCCGCATGCTTTGCAGCTTGAAGTACAGCAGCAGAATCTACCCTGATTTCCTTTTCCTTCTTCACAACGTTTCATATAGATTTGATCTCTCTCTAGCACACATCTCCTTTTCTTTCCTTTGTAAGCTGAGAACATTCCCTTTTCACGTAAAGAAAACGCTGTACACATTGGCTTTGGCATATGTGAGCTGCCAGCATTACTATTCTTGTGTCCCCACCTCATCAGGAAACCAAATAAGGTTTAGTTGGATGCAAGAACTTTGATAGTGAAACAGCCAGTAACTTATGGGAAGGGAGCATGTTCATCATGGATATCTTCAACAAAGGTAATCTCAGATTCTGAATGGGATGAAGCAAGGCAGTGCGAGATTCCATCATACTCTTGGGACTCATGTGCTAACTTAAGAGTGGTTTGTTTCTAGACTTTTCTATTCAGAATTTTCATTTATCACAGTCAATTGCAGGTACATGAAACGATGCAAAGTGAAAATGCAATATAAGATCTTTCACTACAGCCATTATCTATCATAACTGGATATCATACACTTACTTAGCTTTGGAAGAGTAGCATAGGAATTCTTTGGTTGTATTTATAAATGCCAGTGTGAAATTGGTGAAATTGTAAGTATTAAATAGGTTTGCCTTCCAGGAAAAAAATTGATGGTAATATATCATTTTAAATATTTTTAAAATCCCATTTGTTACCATTTTACCTGCTTTTGCATTGTGTTGACAGAGGTCTCTGTTCCCCTCAGTCCCACAGCCGTTTTATCCCAAAGAAACACACAGAGGCCTACATTAATTATAAACTGATTGGTCTGTTAACTCAGACTTCCTATTAACTAATTTTTATGTCTTCAATTAGCCCATAGTTCTTGTTTGTGTTAGCCATGTGGCTTGGTACCTTTTATCAGCGAGGCATTCTTATTTTGCATCCTCGGTGTCTTGGTGATGACTGCAAACTGAGCTTTCATCTTCCCAGAATTCTCCTGTTCTCATTTCCCTGCCTTTACTTCCTGCCTGGCTACTGGACAATCAGAGTTTTATCAAAATACAAGTGACAAATCTTTACAAAGTACAAGATCATTGTCCTACCCACAAATTACATGACCACTTTACTCAATATTTGTTGGGTTTTGCAGGGTGGGGGTAGTCAGTATCATAAGGACCTCCTGGTAGGGATATCTTATTGTGGAAGGTACCCAGCTTCACCCAAGTGTCTCCAGAGGAAGATGGTAAGTGTTACTTCCTCCTGCAGAGTCAGAAGCACCCTCAGGTCTGGCCTTGGTTGCTTGTCCTTGGGAATTCTGTTTCTCCCCAACCTGTCCACTAGTGTCTTTAGCACAGCTCCCTGTGAGGCCTGAGCGAACTAACCTCTGCTTAGGGTCACTGTTGAGACACATGAAGCTTAGGTTTCCTTCTCTTGCTAGATAACAAAACTCAATAAAAGCCATGCAAGGCAGCACGTGTCTATCACCCCAGCACTCTAAGGCCACACTGGGCTATATAGAGATTCTATCTAGAAGGAAAGAAAGTCAGGGGAGGGGCAGGGAGAGAAGAGATGGAGGGGAAGGAAATGAAAGGAAGGGAGAAAGAAAAGGGAAGGGCAAAAGTCTATGGACAGTTAATGGTCACTGAGAGAGCGAAAAACATTTTCCATAGTGATGCAAACATTAACAAAGAATCCATGGTTCTATAAATAATCTGTTTGCCAGAATCCTATAAGAATCCCTAATAAAACACTATTGATTGCAAAAATTTAAAAACATAAAAAGTCAACTAAGTGGGAAGGGGAAAGGATCAGTGGGAGTGAGAAGGAAGCAAGAGAGGGTAATGTGGGGTGAGTATGTTTGGAAATACCATAACAAACATTATTATTGTATATAACTAATATATGCTAATAAGGAGGCCAGTGAGATGGCTCAGGCAGGGAAGTCCCCTGCTGTCAAGCTTGCCCATATGAGCTTGATTCCTAGGACCAACAGGAGGGAACTGACTGCTACGAGTTGTCCTTTGTCCTCTGCACACATGGTTAAACTGCGTGTGCCCAGAAAATAAATGAAAAAAATGCAAAAATGGAAAAAAGGGGGTGTTGTAAATAGGGGAAAGTCAGCTGACTGCCTCTGTTTCCTGACCCATGGGTATGTGATCCTGCAGCCTGACTCTCCTGCTGCCACAGCCTCAGGCTTCTCTGGCTACCACAGCTTCCCTGTGATGGAATTACACCTTCAACCACGAAACAAAATAAATCCTCTCACCGAAAAGAAAAAAACAGCATAGGACACTTAGCTCTGTGTTGTCCTTCATCCTGTGGGGTGCACAGTAGGCCTGCACTTCTTGTCTCTCCTTTTAGCAAAGACCCTGGATTGTATCTTGCTCCATTTCTCTAGTTCTAGCTGTGTCCTGATACCACAAAGAGGCGGGAGGAGAGAAGCTGATGCCAATTTCTCTCATCAGAAGTCCTAGGGAGACTTTAATGGATCACAGCCCTCAGTGCCGCCACCAGGGCTGTGGATTGTGGTGAGAATATACTGAGTAGGTATACCGTTTCACCTGCTCCTCAGACTACATTCTGTTGGAGAAGATTCCTCTCTGAAGAGCTGGAGTCACAAACGGTCAAAGACCTGCTATGGTCTACTTGGTTCTCAATGCTAGTGATTTTGATTTCTTCCCAAACCTCTGTGTTATTACAGAGGGGGAAAGAGCTTAATGGCATTTCCTTTCCTACCAAAAATGAAGAATTTTCCATCTCCCATGTAGTCTTTTCCCCGTAGGAGTATGTTTATTCTGTCCATGACACCTCAATAATTTTCTTAGCATGTCACATAGCCTCTTGGGCAATTTGAGATCTCAAGAACTCTACCGAGTCTGGGTAACTCAGCAGAAAGATGTTTCTGCGTGGCACTGAGAGACAGGCCTTCATTGCATTGAATCACCACGCATCTCGATGGTCCTTAAAAATCTTTGGGTATTAATATAGAACCTCAATCCTCAAGCTGTGGGTTTCCACCATTGAAAAACACACTTTTTATGGTGGTCTTAGGAACTGAGGCACCATTCAGAAGCAAAATTACAATTATGAAGAAGCATGTGTTTCAAATGGTCATGACCCAAGAGTTGACAACCACTGATCTAGAGAAATGTTTAGCGGTTAAGAGCACTCTTTCAGAGAAATGGAGTTGACGTCCTTGCACCCACATCAGCAGTCTCACAGACACCTGTAAGCCCAACTCCAAGGGATTTGTGTGCCTTCTTGTGGTCTCTGTTGGACACTCACACACAGGCACACATACATATGCACAAGCACACACACACATGCAGATATACACATTAACAAAATACAAAATTTAAAACAGTATTTGGATCTTAAGTCAATATTGCTGCATTGTGGGATCAGTCTTGGAGCCCATGTGGAGGGTGAGGTGTGAATAAATGAAGTGCTCTTGCTTCTCCAGGATCCTCCAATTTCTCAGTCAGGTGAATTCAATCTTGGCCCCAAATTTAATCTTGTCTCGAGGTTAATTCTCAATGCTCCATATCTCCTGTTTGACCTCACATAAGCATCTGAGTTCCTATGGATAGGAAAGATGCTTTTCTAGTCTTGCTGGGAAATAGGTGGCCAGGAAGCAGAGTCCTTCTTTTTTTTTTTGAGTGACATTCTTCAGTCTCAGAATGGTCCCACAACAATCATGGAGCTGGTCCTGAGTCCAAAGCCTCTCAGGCATTATGGTAGCAGCTCCTCCTCCTCTCTCTCTTCCTCCTCCTTCTTTTCTTTTGTTTTTGTTTTGATTTTTTGTTTGTTTTAGAGACAGGGTATTTCTGTGAAGCTTTGGAGCCTATCCTGGAACTTGCTCTGTAGACTAGGTTGGCCTTGAACTCAATGAATTCCACCTGCCCCTGCCTCCTGAGTGCTAGGATTTTACCTCCTGAGCACTAGGAGGTGGTAGCTCTCCTTACCAAAACCCCCAGTGTCTGTTCCTTTATTCTCTTTGAGGAATTCAAAGCATTTGTCTCAATTGTTTATCCTCATGCCTCCCCATGCTATGTACGTGTGCTTCTAATCTTCTCTACACTCATGCATACCACCAATCCCAGAAACCTGTCTTAGCTCCATCATTTTTGCCTCAGTACTTCTTCAAGGGATGCACCACACTGAAGGCCACTTTGAGCACAGCTTCCTTATTGTTTGTTTACACTGTGAAGATGTGCCCTTGTCAAGGTTTCTTCTTATTGGATTAATATAGAACTCAGTGGCCAATGGCTAGGCAGGAAGAGGTTAGGAAGAAGCAGGACTTCCAGGGACAGAGTGGGAATCTTGGAAGAAGAAAGGCAGAGAAACCAGGAAACTCAGAGCAAGCAGGATGTGCAGGAGGAGAGGCAACAGCCAGGAGGCTTGTAGAAAAATGTAGATTAATATAAATGGGTAAATTTTATTTATAAGAGATAGTTAGGAGCAAACCTAGGCTACAGGCCGAGCCTTCATAATTACTAAGCAGTCTCTGTGTGATTATTCGGGAGCTGGCACAACACAGAGAGACTTGCTGCACTTCCCCTGGCACAGCAGCCTCCAAATGTCCTTAAGATTTTGTCACAACATTATCTGAAGTGCCCCCTGGCCTTTCAACTCAAGGAGGGAAAGATGAGGGCCTACACTTCTGTTTGTAACCTTGTTTGCTTCTACCCATCAGGGGCCTGGTCAGAAAGAGAGGGGACCCTTTTTGTCCTTTTGTCAGAACAGGGCCTCCTCAATTCCATTATCTGTTTTTTCCTTTGGATAGACTTTGTTCTTCGGGACTCTCATTCTTCAGTCTTCACCTGGCATGACCAAAAGACTTCTCATCAGTCAATAAGCCTGTGATGGTTAGTCTTGTCAACTCAACACAGCCTACAGTCATGTTGAATGAGAATCTCAATGCAGGCTTTCTAGATCACGTTGGCCTGTGGTCGTATCAGTAGAGGATCATCTTGACTGTCTTAACTAATGTGGGAAGCCGCAGCCTGAAAGTGGGCAATTGCCTACTTTGGGGGGCTCTGGTCTGTTAAGCGTAGAGAGAGCTAGTCAAGCGCTAATCATATGCACGCACTCATTTCCTCTCTGCTTTTGACTATGAATGCAATGTGACTGTTTAAACTTTCTGCCTCCTTGAGCTCCCAGCTATGATAATAGACTATAAGCTGGAGTTTAAATCTTTCTACCCTAGGCTGTCTTTGTGTCAGGGCAATAGAAACAAAATCAGGATGGAGCCCAAGTCAGAACACATGCCAGAAGTATTCTAAATGGGTATAGGAGCACACCTGTTCGACACAGGTGTCTTGCATCCTGGTTACCTCATCATGAATATTTGAAGCACTCAACCCCCACACTCCATGCATGGGAGTGTAGTTTTTTCTTGGTGTGTGTGTGTGCACGCACACACACCTGTATGTGTGTGTGCACCGCATGGGTACATAGATGCTAAAATAGAGTCTCAGTTTGTAGATTAAACTGGTCCAGAGCACACTGTGTGGCCCAGACTGGCCTTCATAGAAAGTCTCTTGCCTCACTCTCGCATGTGCTGAAATGACAGGGCGGTGATATTACTGAGTTTATGTCATATCAGTAGAGTAGGTAAAGGTGAATATGGTTTTTTTTTTTTTCAACTCCAAGAGAACTTAGAATCCGTAGTGAGATAAAATTAGCAATGGCAGGTTTAGTAATAAGACACAGAGAATTGTCATTTTCCTGCCGCGGGGATGTTGGAGGCATGTTCTAACATTTAGCACTACTTAGCATCCAGTTTTTATAAAGCACTCTACTGTCATCTCTAATTAATTCTACCTTTCAACAAGCAACTTAGGATTGGCTGCTATTGTTATCCCATTTTTAAGTGTCAAGAAGCTGAAGCAAAGAGGTTAATTAAATGACTTAGCCTCATACCCGTGGGCTATGTTGGCAAGGCTCTGTCTTAACAGGGTTGCTGGCACAAGTACCCCAAGGGATGAAAGTTTAAGCTACTCAGTGCCAGCAGGGGGCACCATCTCCATTATAAATTTGGACACTCCCTCGCTTTCTATTAATTCAAAACTTTACAAGATGGTATATACAAGAAGAAAACAGACCCTCAAGGGTCCTGTGTATGGTGACTTTCCCCAATGTCTCAGCTCAGAGTATCATCTTCAGCTGTTAAACAGAATCTAACAAATCAACAGTTGCCTTCCTACTGTGGTTTGAAGAGTTCAGAGCAGGAGCTCTTTGGCCCAAAAGTCAAATCTCATTCTGATATCTAGAATCTCAAAGATAAACATTTGTCCCCTTAAGGTCCTAAGAATTTGATGTCCCCCCTTTTTTTTAAAGACCACAAAACTCTCCAAGAAAGGCAGGTCCATCATGGCTACTGCTGTCAGGCCTGGGGATTTCTTGGATGAGAGCAAGGCATAAGGGTAAGAACGTATGGTGTCAGGAACAGTGTGTGTGTGTGTGTGTGTGTGTGTGTGTGTGTGTGAGGGGGGTTACAAGCAGGTGAGGTCATGAAGGGAAGTGATGTCCTTCTTTCCATCCCTGGGAGGCGCTCTGTTCTTTAGGTTTATTCACTTCCAGACTCTTGTGTCCCATCACTTAGGCAGCATGCTCTAAATAAAAAAAAAAATAGTATTTAACTTTGGGCTCCATGGTGAGACTGTGGGACATCTCAGGCATCCTTGATTGTCCTTGCTTCTATTAAAAGAAAAGGGTTCGCTAGTCAGACCTGATCACAAATAGACACAACGATCTCACTCGGCCAAAAACAAACACTTGACTGTTTTCCTATGACTCTGAAACATTTGAAGACATATACACACACACATATATATTCATATTCACATATATATTTTTTTTCTGAGATGGACAGGGTAGTTCCAATCTCCTATCTATAATCCAGAATTCCTGAGCTTTGGAAGCTTGAGTCAAGAGGACTGTAAGGTCAAGGTCAGCCCAACACACACAGTGAGTCTGGGATCTGCTTAGGTTACATATCAAGAACCTGCCTCATTGAAATCAAAAAAGAAACATGGATTCTGATTCCAAAGATCTAAAGAAGGTCAGAGATTCACATGAAACCAGCTCTCAGGTGTAAGCAATGTAGTTGGCCCCGTGGGACATGGACTGAGTGGCAAAGTCCTGGAAAGCGGCGTCCATTCTTACAGCTTGCAGTGAGATTATGTTGAAAGAGTTCTAGAAATCACTTGCGTGTTTTCGCTCTACATCGACATGCCAATTCCAAAACAGGATTCCATCTCAGAAGAATTCTCTAAAGCATTCAACTCTGACTGTAAGCTGATACCCATTGAGTGGGTTATTTCTAGCTCTTCTAGAAAATTAGGGAAGCCCAAAGACACTAGATTCATAAAGATGTTTGCTTTCCAACCTTTCTATGATCTTCCTAATAAGGGAAAGAGAAAATCTTGAGACTTTTACTTCTTGGCAGTGATTGTGTTATATCTAGAAAAGTGATATGGTTGTTGCCTAAACTTTATTTTGGCTTAAAATATACAATAGATATAGATCCCAATCATTTCCTTATACCAAAGGTATTCAAGATAACTACTGAAAAGTTTCTGCTGGGCTAATACAAATAGAGTGGATGTGTTGGTCTAGAGGCAGGGGTTGGGAGAAGAGGAAAGAGTATTATCTGGAGGGAAAGAAAACATTTGTTGAGCAATATCCTTGTAATGTCAGTAACTAAACCTGGTGCCCTAGCATATTGTGTCTATAATGCTGATACTTGACCTAGGGAAGCTGAATCTTAAGGAAGCGTCAGCTGGTCCAAGTTCACCCAACCATTGTGAATTGGACCACAGGTGCTAGCCAGGCTTTTGGGTTCTCATTGTTTTGCCATTCTTACCAAAGACCCACAGACACAAGATTTTGATACGTCCCCATACAGAGGGATCAGATCACACCAAGGGCACTTGTCACTGCTCAGATTATATTTCATGAATTCTTCTAAAGGTGGCTATGTATTTCCACATACTTTACATAGATCTTGTCATTTTGGGTATGATTAGATTATGTTTAAGAATACTTCCAGAGTTATTTTGAGTTGCATTTCTCTGATGGCTATAGATGTTGAGCATTTCCTTAACTGTCTTTCAGCAATTTGCGACTCCACTGTTGAGAGTTCTCTGTTTAGGTCTGTACCCCACTTTTTATTGGATTACTTGTTCTTTTGATATATAGTTTCTTGAGTTCTTTGTATACTTTGGAGATCAGTCCTCTGTCAGATATGCAGTTGGTGAAGATCCTTTTCCATTCTTTAGGCTACTGTTTTGCCTTGTTGACTGTATCCTTTGCTTTACACAAGTTTCTCAGTTTCAGAGGTCTCATTTATTAATTGTTGCTCTCAGTGTCTGTGCTACTGGAGTTACATTTAGAAAGTGGTATCCTAGCCGGGCAATGGTGGCACACGCCTTTAATCCCAGCACTCGGGAGGCAGAGGCAGGCGGATCTCTGTGAGTTCGAGACCAGCCTGGTCTACAGAGCTAGTTCCAGGACAGGCTCCAAAGCCACAGAGAAACCCTGTCTCGAAAAACCAAAAAGAAAAAAAAAAAAAGAAAGTGGTATCCTGAGTCTATGTGTTCAAGGCTACTTCCCACATTCTCTTATACCTGTCAGAATGGCCAAGACCAAAATCACTGATGACAACCTATGCTGGAGAGGATGCAGAGTAAGGGAAACAATCTCCCATTGCTGGTAGGAGTGCAAACTTGTACAGCCACTTTTGGAAATCAGTATGGCATTTTCTCAGAAAATTAGGATCAATCTGCCTCAAGACCCAACAATACTACTCTTAGGCATATACCCAATGATGCTCAATCATACCACAAAGACATTTGCTCAACCATGTTCATAGCAACATTATTCATAATAGTCAGAACCTGGAAACAGCCTAGATGCCCCTCAACTAAAGAATTGGGTAAGGAAAATGTGGTACATTTATACACACCACTCAGTGGTTAAAAAAATAATGACATCTTGAAGTTTGCAGGCAAATGGAGAGAACTAGAAAAAACATTCTGGGTGAGGTAATCCAAACCTAGAAAGACAAATATAATATATTACAAATATAATACTCACTCATAAGTGGCTTTTTAGACATAAAGCAAAGAAAAACCAGCCTACAGCCCACAATCCCAGAGAACCTAGACAACAAAGAAAATTCTAAGAGAGAAATACATGGATCCACCTAGGAAGGAGAAAAAGATAAAGTATTCTGAGTAAATTCAGAGCAGGGGAGGCAGGGAAGGGTGAAAAGGGAGAGAGGAAGAAGGAAGAAAAATGGAGAAAATATATGACTCAATTAAAACAATAAAGTATAAAAAGAATAAAAAAATGAGAAAGTAGAAGAATATTTTCAGACATATATACTCAATAGTCAAATGTGTTAAGTACATTCAAATGTGTGTGTTGAGATAGACCATAACTAGATATACACAGCATAAGTTAGGTGAAGAATGTTAAGTCTGGTCATTATGTTCCATTCAGCACAAGCTGATTCCTAATAACCTACAAGGGTGCCAAAGAGAAAGGATTACTACCATCCCATCCCAAACGCCTGTTTGAGATGTTTCTACCGCTCAAGATTGTAAGTCAAGAAAACATCAGAGGTTATGCACTCTAGAAGCACATGGCTCGTTTCCAATGGGAAACTGGAGTTCTCTGTTGCTTTCACAGAATACATGAAGCCAGCACTTTAAAAAGAGGTGGCTTCTTGGATCTGAACAGTTTAGTGTCAGCATTCTGGACCTGGATGGAGGGGGGGGACCTTGGACTTCCCACTGGGCAGGGAACCCTGGCTGCTCTTTAGACTGGAGAGGGAGGGGGACTGGGAGGAGGGGGAGGGAAATTGGAGGAGGTGGAAATTTTTAATAAAAAGGAAAATTAAAAAAAAAATTAAATCATGACCTAGAAACAAACAGGAAAATGTGTGTGTTGAGAAGGCACAAGGTGAGCTTTGGCTTTGTAATGACCTGCTCTTAACAGAACTTACTCTGAAATTAGCATCAAGACTCCATGAACTAAACATCTTCCACGAGGCACTGCCTCCTCAGTGCCACACTGGGGACCAAGTATAACTAGTTTCTGCGGTACAGACCATATCTGGACCATAGCAAACAACTGAAACAGCCTGGTAGACCCCCATTCCCAGAGCTTAGGTTTGCAGGAGCCTAGCACAGGACCCAAGAATCTGCCTTCTAAGCAGGTTCCCTGTGAGGCTCGTAACAGGGCCCCAGACCTTAGCACAACAGGCTCCATGATAGAAGTACCATTCAGGTTGTAAAACTCAGCACATAGACAGCACCACCTGCCAAAACTCAAACAAAAGCCTAATCCATCAAAGCCCGTAGTTCTGGGAAAGTCTCTAAGTGTACTAGTTTCTGTAGGTCCATTTCTGGCTAACTGTTCTTGTGAACTGAAGTATGTCAGCCCAGAACATGTTTTCTTGTGCTTAAAAGCTCATTCTGAAAAAGACTCAAGGCCACCCTGGGATACTAAGCATCCAGCATAGTTGCCATCCTGTTAATTCAGATTTTCTATTGGCTTAAACTCATATCTAAGAGGGTTTCTCTGGTGAATACCCCACAACAAGCCTGACCTTGTGCACTGAGAATCAAGGATGAAAGCTGCCTAGTTGTTCACAGATGGTAGTCAACTTTTCAAATCCTAGCACACCAAAATTTCATGTGCTCACAGATGTTGACACCCAGTTTTCTAGAAAGAGAGCTTGTGCATTATTTAATTGGCTTCTCAAAAAGTTAGAATTCAATGCAATTAGCCAAATAATGGTGGACCAGGAAGATGTGATTATAGGTGCCACAGCATCCAAAGGGCAACGCTGTTGTTACTGCAGCTCAGTGCAAAACTTAGAAATGAAAATCAGAACATCCTATTGGCTTCAGTCTCTAGGTTTCCATCCCTGAGAAAGAAAGTGAAAATAATTGAAACAAGACAGGCACACACACAATCTTCACGTGAAAAACACAAATTTTGGAGCAACTGATGTTTTTAGTTTTCTCCTACAGATTTATCTTTAACCACCAACCTGGTTAAATCTACCTTTGTATGATATAAAATAACCTAGAGAAGTTTTATGCTGCATAGTTTGGCCAAAAAAGATCTTCTCAATACTTTTTGTTATTGGGTTGTATTTTAGAGGGTGGAATCAATCTGCTTGACAATTCATCTCTACAGCAAAACCACAATAGCATATGTGTACACATGTCTGTATGTGTCTGTGCATGCATGTATGTATATGTTTGCATGTGAATGTGTACATGTGTATACATACACATGGGTGGCACATACATTGTGTGGCAGTAAATATGTGTGCATGTATGTCTATGCACACATATCCATGTGTGAGTGCCTGTGCACATGTACATGTATATCTGTACATGCATGTTTGTGCATGCATGTATGTGTGTGTACGTATATGCCTGTATATGTGTCTGTACATGAGTGTGTGTCTATGGGTCTGCATGGATTTTCCAGTAGTAATGGCTGGCCAATGCACTTGAATTAAGGTTTCTATATCAGTCATAATTCTTTAAAATGACTGGAATAAAAAACCAAACTATACCACTGTCCAATGTCATGATTGATGCTTTAAAATACTGCAAGTGGATCAGTCACATTGCACCTCAACACATGAGGCAAAAGTCAGTGGGGAAAGACAAATGACATGAAGAGGAAAGGGGCATAGATGATTATATGGGAAGAAGGATTGGACATTAGGGCAAAGGAGAGGTGGGGAAAGAACAGCTAACACTGATGGATGTTGAAGAAGCCATGTGGAGACCCTCTACTTCCTAAGTTTACACACACACATACACACACACACACACACACACACACACTAGTTTAATTGGACTCTCCCTACCTAAGTATAATATTCATCCCAGAAGCCATTGGTTACCAAGTAAAAAGCCCAGTGCCAGGTGTGAGACACCTCTCCTGAAGTTGTTGGTCAAAGGCATCTTGGAGGCACGAAACAATAAGGTTACAATATAGTCGTTGCTCTTGGTTGCCTGTCATAACTTAGTGGTAAGAACCTGTTGCTGAATGCATGGAACACTTTGACCACAAGACATAGAGAAATCAAGTTGAAGCTGACTGGGATATTTCCTCCCCTTTGACTAGAGCTAATAGTTCTGGAATGTGTTATGCAGACTACTAGGGGAGAAAATCATCAACAGTCTTACCCAGCTCTGAACATTGTGAACTATAATAACAACAGTCCCAACAAGAAACACCCACAGGTGCAATAATGGCATGAATAGTATAGGGGTAACCAATCCCTTTCTGACTGAACTTAAGGCCTGTTCCACAAAATGGAACACATCACTGATACTGCAAATCTGAATAAGAAGCCATTGCTGTGGATCTCACAGGCTCCAGGGGTGAACTTATTACTGTTATTCTACAAGATGAGTACAACATCAGATTGCCTTCTAAGTCGATACCTTACCTTGGCCGTTTTCTGTTGCTGCTATCAAACACTCACTGCTCAAAAGCAATTCAGAGAGAAAAGGGCTTATTTAACTTTACAGTGCATCATGAAGGCAAACCAGGGGAATAACTCAAAGCAGGAACCTAGAGGCAGAATCTGAAGCTGAGACCACAGAGGAGTACTTTTTACTGGCTTGGCCTTACAGTTCTCTCTCTTTGCTTTCATATAAAACTCAGGTGTTATCCCTGCCAAGGAATAATACCATCTGCTGTAGGCTGTGTCCACTTGCATTCATCATTAATTAAAAACATTCCCCACACACTTGCCTATACACCAATCTGATGGAGGCATTTTCTCAGTTGAGTGTCCTTCTTCTCAGAAGACCCTAACTACGTCAAGCTGATGAAAAACTAAGTAGCACTGTTGATCCCTTGAAACCTGACACACAGATACATCATTATTAAACAATCTTTTCTTCTGACTTATCACTAAGATCTCATGTTAATATCACAATATAAAACAGAGTCTAACTTTTAAAAGTCCCACAGTTTGTAAAATTCTCCAAACACTTTGAAAAGTCAGCTTCTTTAAAATATCCAATGCCCCTTTAAAAATCCAGTCTCTCACCTGCAGGATCCTATGAATTCAAAAATAAGTTACATACTTGTCATTCTAAGAGGGGAGAACCAGGGCACAGCCACAACCAGATAAAAGCAAATCCAAAATCCAGCGATGTAAACAAGTTGGTGTCCAATGACAGGATTCACTCACGATGTTCTGGGCTTCAACAGGTTTGGTATATCCATCTCTCTGGCTTTGTACTATAGCATACACAGCTTCTCCTGTCTTTATATCTGCCACTGTTCCTTGAGGTCAACTCACAGCCCTGGAACTTCCAATATGCTTGTGTCTTAGACTGAAACTGGGTTACATGTTCACCAATAGCCCTTCCTTGCCGCTTTTCAGGGATTCCAACCCTGCCACACTGTGCCAAGCCTCAGCCTCTCTCTATGATCCCACCATGCCTTCACAACAGTAAATAGCACATGGGACACTTTTACATAGTACAAAGTTCATCTGCCAGATTGAGACACCTTTGGACCACAACTCTGCAGGCTGACCCCAAGTAAATACCTTTCAGAAGATTTCAACTCAGTGATAGTGGTCATATTTAAAACAGTTGATTTTTCAACCCCAGATAACTAGCACCATTTTCCTGAGTAAACCAAAGATTTACTTCAGTGATGCTGGTTTTTACTAATCACAGATGGTTCTCCAATTCCATCTGAACAGAAACTAGTTATTCATAATTCAAAATACCATTCAAACGACACTGATAGAATCTTAGAGGGACTCGCTGGCATTCCTCTGAAGCATCACAACCCAGGCTTCCATCATCTGTATTTTTCTCAGGGTTTTTTTTTTTTATCTTCCAGGCTCTCACAGCGGCCCATTAAGTTCCGAATACCCAATGGCTTTTCCCATCCAGAGTGTCATACACTTCCATAATCTAACACACATCTCCCTCCCCCACTGCCACCAGCACGGTCAGGTCTGGAATAGCTGCCACTACCCGATAATCCTGGTCCTATTTCTGTCTCAGTGAGCTTCTATTGCTGCTGCAAAATGTTGACCAAAAGCAACTTGAAGAGGAAAAGATTTATTTCACCTTTCAGATTGTAATCAATCATGGAGGAAGGTCAAGGCAGGATGTCAAGACAAGAACCTGGAGGCGGTAACTGAAACGAAGGCCACAGAGGAACACTGCTTACTGTCATGGCTTGATCAGTTTGCTTTCTTATGAGGCCCAGGACCACCTGCATGGCAGTGGTCACCCCAGTGAGCTAACAGTCCTACATAAGTCACAGAAAGAAAGAAAGAAAGAAAGAAAGAAAGAAAGAAAGAAAGAAAGAAAGAAAGAAAGAAAGAAAGAAGAAAGAAAGAAAGGAGGGAAGGAGGGAGGGAGGGAGGGAGGGAGGGAGAAAGGGAGAAAGGGAAAGAAGGAAAGAAAGAAAGAAAGAAAAAAGAAAAGAAAATGGGGAAAAACACACAGACATGCTCATAGGCCAATTTGAAGGCGATATTTTCTCAATTGAATTTCCTTCTTCCCATATGACCCAGTTTGCATCAAGCTGACAAAAAACTAACGAGCAAGGACCTCTACAGCCACAATTAGTGCAGCTCTCGGTCTTCATCGAAGAGTTGCTTTGTGCAGTTCAGGTTGGTAAACTCAGATGCTTACAACTGCTCAGGGCAAATAACATGTTTGTGGAGTGCTCAGGCAAAACTGGCACATCTATACCACACCTCCTCTGCTCAAGGTTCATGGACAGTCATGGAAGACGAGGCAGTAATATCGTAAAAGACAGGGGCTGGAGATGACCAAAGCCAAACGCTGTCTTCTTTGCACAAAGGGACCACTATACTCATGAACTTGGAGAAGCTGTGGCTGCACACAGCTGTACAAGGTCACACTGGTCTACAGTGCAGCATGGGTGTGGCAAGGACTCACCAGCCCTCAGTTCTGGAGGAGCAGCAACTGACAGCTCATGAAGGTTACCAGAAGAGGGAGAGAATTTTCTTTAAGGGAGTGGTCCCTGGTAGACTGACCATGCCCTTTCTATTAAGACAGGGTCAGCCCAAGTTGGACTCGGTGAATCACAAATAAAGAAGCTAGAAACTGGGAGGGAGTGGGAAGAGGTTGAGTTGGTTCTAGGAAAAGTGAGAGGTGAATGATCAAAACGTGTTGTGTTCATGATGGAAATTCTCCAATTAATATAAATATTACATTTGAAAGGCTGCAATGTGAGTACCAAGGCTACAGAGCTAGCATCTCTTTGACCACATCTTTGGAACATGTGATGGCTTCTGCTGAGAAATAAGCAAAACACTTCTAGCCAAAATTGCTTAATAACTGATTGATACTTATTGGTCTCTTGAGATTTTCCAAACTAGCCCTTGATAGGCTACCGTGGCAGTTCAGGAGATTGGGGCCAGAGTTGGGGCCCAGAACTGTATCTGATTGGATACTGGGGGAAAGAAGAGACAAGAAGGAAACAGGCCGTGAGATTTCGGGAGAGGGCATCTGGAAACATTACCAGCCAATGTTTCTAGAAAGCCTGGAAACAGACGTTGCCACGTGGATCAGAGCTGATACCTTTCATTCTGTTCCCTCTTTAGCACTTAAATTACAGGTTTCTGTAAGCGGAGACTGCTCATTCGTTTCCCAGCAATCCAGACCCGAATAATAACACAGAAACTACATTAATTACAACACTGTTTGGCCAATAGCTTATGCATATTTCTAGCTAACTCTTACATCTTAAATTAACTCATTTCTATTAATCTGTGAATTACCACGATGCTGTGGCCTACTGGTAAGGTTCTGTCTGGCAGCTGGCATCTTTCTCCTTCGGTAGCTACATGAAGTCTCTCTGACTCTACCTACTTTCTTGCTGTATCTCTTCCAGCCTGGCTATATTCTGTCCTGCTATAGGCCAAAGCACCTTCTTTATTAACCAATGGTAATATAACATATTCATAGCACACAGAGGGGAAGCCCACAACAGATTTCCATTTTGTTTGCTTTAGTAAACTAACGGCATGGTAAAGAAGCCTTCGCACTTTCAAGATATGGCTCTCTCTCAATTATGTCTCAAGAAATTCCTTAAATTCTAATCATTTCATTGTAAGGAAGAAAAGTGCTTTTCTTATTCAGAGTTCTGTATAAATGTTTGGCTTCTTTTCCTCATCTGTCTCTTTGAGCAGCCATTTGGAAATCTCTTTAAAACAAAACAAAGGCTGTAGAGATACCTCAGCGGGTGAAGAGAATTTGCTACTCTTCCAGTTTGGTTCCCAGCACCCACGTGGCAGCTCATAACCTCCTATAACTCCAGTTCCAAAGGACCTAAATTCTTTCTAACTTCCTGGGGCATTTGTGTAGTGCACATGCAAGCAAAATCTATATAAAATAGGAATAAGCCTATTTTTACAAGATAAACAAAGGAAAACCAGACTGAAGAGCCCTCATCCCAGTTCTTTCTTGAGTGTTCAGAGAATTCTCTCCTCAGTTGTTAACCATGGGAGAATTCATGCAAAGGCATATTGTTTGTTAATGGCCACCTGGTGATACTTGGAGAAGTTTGCTCTGCGAAAGAAAAGCAACAGACAACTTTCCAGGTAGCATCTAATCTACGGGAAAAAGTACAAACAAAATGCATGTGTCCCTTATGGGTGGTATAGAGCCCAGAACGTCCTGTCCTCAGCCGAGCACATCCTCAGTTCCTGCGGAGTGCACGGCAGAGGATGGGATCCAGCCCTGGAAAGGCTACAAAGGGTTTTGGAAATAAAATTTTCACTCAGGCATTGAAACTTCCCACACGTGTACTTTTAAAAGTTGCGTTACATGATGTTACGATTAAAAAGAAAACATCAAAACATGTTGTCTCATGCAAATACGAAACAATGGGCCGTGTCTATAGCATCTGCTTCAGGTTAAGTACAGATGTGAAATGTTGGTAGAAATTATTATCAATGGTGGGTGTTTTATACCTTACATTATATCACAATTTATTTAATTGGTTCAGACATATTTTAATAAATTTGATCTTAATCCAATCAGGCAGAAATGTTCTGAAAGATTTATGCAACTCTTATTATGATACCTGAGAACTCTCAGAGCAAAACACTTTCAACAGGGTCTTCTTGTATTTAGAAGTCTGGGCTTTGCTTTTCAGAAAATCCATATATATTATAATACTCTTTATAATTTGAGGAACATCTTACTACTATAATGTTAAAATCTCAAAGAGTAGTTTTGAAAAAGACAAGAGAGGAAGGAAGAAGGACGTCTTTCCATTCAAGCATATGACTATACAACCTTGAAACTTACCTGTGTCTGAGTCAACATAGGAAGGAGGCAGCAAAATGCCCAGTTTCCTGAACAGATCATGGACATGACCTGTATGCCCAATGCACATTCCAGCGGAAGAGGCATCTTCAGGTCATGCTGGGTTAAAGGCAGTTTCCTATGAAGCTCAATAGCCATTTATAGCTCCAGGATAAACACAAGGAGCAGAAATATATAAGCATCCTTACTGATAACTTGAGGGCTTGGCTTGTAATAATCACTTAGTGAAATGGCGGCAGAGAGAAGAGGAGGGGAAAGAAAAGGGAGGGGAGGGAAGATGAGGGGAGGGAAGAGGAGAGGAAGGTAGGGGAGAAGAGGGGAGAGAAAGGGCTATGAAAATATGATTGACTTTCACTGAAAGGAGCAACACAGGAGCAGTGGGTATTAGCACTTTACCCCATAGACTGCTACCCATGCAGGAGACAAAAATGACTGTTAAGGGTTTTCACTCAAACCTAGTGACATTAAAACTGTACTTCACAGTCATGTTCAACACTAGCCCTGACTCATGGCTGTGAATACTATATTGGGAGGCACAGATCTAAGGTTTTGTTTTTTCCAATATCACAAAAGAACTAATTGGTAGCTCTGCTCTAAACAACTGCCCAGCAGATGTGTGTGACCATAAAGCAGTAGGGTGTAAAACTCTTTTTTTTTAATATAATTTTTTATTGAAAAAAAATTCCCGCCTCCTCCCCGCCTCCCATTTCCCTCCCTATCTCCCTTTTCCCCTCCTCCTCCCTCTCCTCTCCCCCTCCCCCCACTCCTCTCCCCCTCCCTCTCCAGTCTGAAGGGCAGTCAGGGTTCCCTGCCCTGTGGAAAGTCCAAAGTCCTCCCCGCTCCATCCTGGTCTAG
>NW_026067956.1:7379649-7406639 GCF_014885135.2 Alexandromys fortis
CTCTCCCCATCTCCCCTTACCCCCTCCCACCCCACCCCCAAGATCCCATTTTTTACCCGGCAATCTTATCTACTTCCCATAATCAGGAGGATAGCTATATGTTTTTCTTTGGGATCACCTTCTTATTTAGCTTCTTTAGGAGATCAAATTATAGACTCACTGATCTTTATTTATCTCTAGAAACCAATTATGAGTGAGTACATCCCATGTTAATCTTTTTGGGTCTGGGTTACTCTTAATGGAAGGAGGAGGCACAGACATCCTAGCGTAAATTGCTGCCCAGAAAAGCAGACAAGTTTCCAGAGCCAAGATGAGGAAAGAAAACAGCGCGTTACTGCAGGGAAACATAAGATATATGAAGATTTATTTTGAGGACCAAGCTCTGAGAATAAAACACTGAATCACATCAATCCTTCAGCATGTGTGCATGTGTGAATGTGTGCGTGTGTGCGTGAGTATGTGCACGCTGTAAAATACAAGCAAAGAAAATCATCTCTTTAAGTCTTGGGGCAATAAGCACCCTGTTGGCTATTGTCATGTTTAGTATTCACTGTAGACATAAAGTCAACATGTCTTAGCATGGAATGGTCTGCTGCGAAGCTTGGTGACAGGCAGAAGTACACGGAGATAAAAATTTACGGTATAGGCCATTAACTCAGCTTCGACTTTGACAGTGGGACTCATCTCTTGCAGGTTCCTGGATGACTTATGTGAACTCTTAGTGGTTCAATGCCCCATTAAATTTTATCTTCAGGATATTCCTCGCATGCAACTTCAACCTCCAATAAGCCCCAGCAATGTAATACAGTAATGTTTTCATGAGTAGGGATCACCGGTATGTCTCTATAGAAAACAGTTTTTTAAACATATGAAAATGGTTAAACCAAAAAATTTAATGATTAAACCTAGAAAAGCCCCTTTAGGCCAGAGCAATGAGTTTAATCTGTCAGTGTGATTTATGGCCATCAGAGCACTTCGGCACACAGCCCCCACCCACAGTAAAATGCCCTGTGATAACTCGCCCCTTTTGAAGCTAGCCAGCCTTGTTCTGCTGTATCTGGTGATGTCTGACTTAGCCCCACAGGTAGTATTTGGTGATTCCCCACTTTGCCCTCTGCGTGGTGTTTGGTAATACCCAGCTATGCCCTGCGAGTGGTATTTGGTGACGCCTGAGTTTGTACTCTTGCTGGTGTTTGGTATCTTGGCAATTCTCTTAGAGCCAGAAAACTGCGTACATCCTCTGGTTATCAAGATTACTGGCCTGTGACTAAAGAATTGCTCAGAAGTCATCCCCATTCTTAGGATTACAACATTCTGCCACATCCTGGAAATGACAATAAAGAGGAGACAGGTAAACAGACGAAGACAGTGAATGAAAGAAGACAGCTACTTAAATTAAGTCATGTACACAATTAGTCAGTGTATTCGAAACTGCAGCCCTTGCCACGATGCTGTCTGGTTTGTAAACCTGTAACATAAATTCCCATTGGCAGGCCGGGGCTGAGTGTTTTCTTAAGGAACTTGGGGTCTTTTACTCCACAGGAAATACTGATACAAGGTAAGATCAAGGGATGGTGCTTTGGTTATTTATAGCTACCTGCCAAATAAGCAAAAGGTTGATTAAACTATGTATTGTAATTGCCTTAGGATTAATCAAGATTTATGTAGCTTCTTAGCTATTGAATATGTATTTATACTTTTTACGTAGTCAATTGTTTTCATACAGTCTAAATACACTGGGAATGAATAGACACATTGAAGAAAAAAATATTGTCAGCGTATCAAATGCGAGAAAAGTTAAGCTGCTGTTTGAACAAATCCATAGTAAGAGGCATGCTGTAGAAAATTAAGATCACCTATATAGAGATTTTTAACTATTAACTTTCTGTTGCAAGTTTTAAGTCAACTTTTTCCTGTTTAGGATTTTGCAATTTTTTAAACCATACTCTAATAGTCTTAACAATTCCGAGACTTAAAAAGTCTTAATTTCATCAAAAGTATCAAAGATCATAAACAAAACCAAGCAAAAGAGGGGGGGGGATGTTATGATTTATGGCGCGAGTGACCTTGGTGGGTCCCAAGGTATGTGGAGGACCACGGTGGGTAAGGGACAGACAGGCACACCCTGCAGAGAGAGCTTGAGCACGGAGACTTTATTTAGTGGGTATTTGGGAAGATATGAGGCTGTACCGAGTATAATCAAGGACACAGTGAAACTACCAAACTGGACAACTCCAGGGCATAAAGAAAGATTTAGTGGGAATCAAACTGTCAAAATTGTGTCTTGGAGAGGGGCAGGGCAGAGAGAAGAGCAATATGGTGGAAACACAAGTGGATTTCATAAGACAGTCACCTGGGTGGGGTCTGAACTGACACGGGCTGTTTGGATTGACCCAGAACTAGACGGCTGTTGCTCAAGGTAATTGATGTTTGGGCCAGATAAAGGGAGGTGCCTGGTTGTTTAAGGGGGATTCCTGGCAAACAGGAACCAATCCTTAGGCTTCTGTTTACCCCATAACAATCCTTTCATTTATCTGGCCTAAGCCCTTCTGTTTAGGACCTTGTCACCAGTACTGTATTTGGGGACCCACTTTGGATCTAATATAAAACAGGTGCTTAGTAAACTTTTGGTGACAGCTTGAGATCAGATTAAGAAAGGAGAGTGATTAAGAACTGATTCAGAATCAAGGAAGAGTTTCTTCTGAGGAGACTGCTGAGAAAGTATTTATGTTGAGGCAAGTAAGTGAACAAAGAATAAATTCAAACATTCAGCAATGAGACAAAATGATTTGGGGTCAAGTCCAGAGAGAGACCTGTGTTGGACATCCAGTGAGTAGAGAGGTTTTGATGAGCAGGAAGTTTAAGAATGGGGGAAGGGGAAGTGTTTCATCTTTTTGTTAAATCTGTCTCCACAGAGCAAGTAAAGCTACTACAGAAAGGGAGGGGGTGGGAGGTGATGGAATACTCTGAGGAGTCTGGGTGCAGAGCATAACATTAGTGCCCACTACGTTTAAACCAGAAAGGCAAGAGGATTTATTACTAAGCGTTGTGTCATAGAAACTCACATACTTTGTCCAAATATGATGTGTTATCATTGATCTAACTTCCACCACCGTTTGACTCTCTGAACAATGAAATGTGCTCGGGCTTAATTGATTCACTTTGTGTCCCCTGGAAACCAGCTTCCTAAAGCCCCAGCGCAGCCCACGTCTGTTGACGGGTGAACTCCCACAGTGTTTTCTCTTCGTCTCTGATGGAGTAAAGAGACTAGCAGAGGTGGGCGTGCGGAGTGAAAACATCCTAAAAATATTTTTTAAATAGTGAAAACCACTTAGAAGCCTTTTAGTAGAAAACTAATTTCAAATAAATTTCCGACAACTCTTGTCCTCTGGGCTGAACCATGGTCTTAGGCACTATGGTGGTTTAAATGAGAATGGCCCTATAGGCGCATATCCTGAAAGTTTGATCTCCAGTTGCTGGAAATATTCGGGAAGATTTAGGAGGCGTGGCCTTGTTGGAGGAGGAATGCCACAAGGTGTGGGCTTTGAAGTTTCAAACCCACACCATCCCTGCTTATCTCTCTGCCTTGTGCTTGTGGATTGAGACGTGAGCTCTTGGCTACTGCCCCAGCAGCACGGCTGCCTGTCTGGGGCCATGTTCCCCACTGCAATGATTGTAGACTAGCCTTCCTGAACTGTGAATCTCAAACTAAGTGCTTTCTTTGATAAGATGCCTTGGTCATGGAGTCTTATCACAGCAACAGAAAAGTAGCCAAGGAAAGAATGAAGCCACAGGCTACTTCTTCTTCGCCATAGCTGGGATCCTCTAGGTCAGATACACGAGCTTTTAGCGTCCATGCTGAGCTTTACTGAGGAGAAAGGACAACTACTCCCTTATACTTTCTACTCGCTGTGCACCCAGCGTACCAGTGAGCATCGTAGCAAAGAGAAGAACACAGGGGCCTCTGCACAGTCCTCCCCAGCCACCTCCCTTCTGGCTCTCTAACATTTAGAACTTCTTCCATGAGGAGAAGCAGGTTTTGAAATCGAACTGGGCTGGGAGACAACTCAGTAAAGAACTTACCAAGCAAAGCCTGAGGACCAAGCTCAGTCCTCAGAACCCACATAAAAAGCTGGGCATCATAGCGTAGCCTTGTAACCCCAGCACTGGGGAGGCAAGAACAAGAAGCTTCCTGGACTCAGCAGCCAGCAAGCCTAGCTGAATCAAAATCTACAGGACAATTAAGAGGCTCACTCAAGTAATAATAATAATAGCAATGTGCATGGCACCTAAAAAACTACATACTCACACGTTACCCAAGTTGATTTCTAGCCTTACATGTGTATGTATGTGTGCATACACATGCCTCTGTGTGTGTGTGCACGTGTGTGCATGCGTGCCTGCCTGCCGTAAACTAACAAATGGGGAAACTTCTTGTGCTGACACCATTGAACAGGAGCAACGTCACTTATTTGACCACCAATTTTCACTGGCTGCTAACCCTGATCCTCCAATGTGGCATCCAGAACTCCCAGCTTGGCTAAAGGAACACGGTACAGAGCGCTGCACCACGGTTTGGGTATCAAGAGCTATAAAGACCCAAAGAAGAAAGAAACCCAAGATGTGCCAAGCTACTTTGAAGAAAATTATGATGGAAGTGTTTATTAAGATTTCTGATAAATAAAATACCACGTCTGGCATGGCATATTTGTGAATTTGTGCTATTTCAGGCCAATTTCTCCATAGCCCCGCATATGCTTCCCAGCTGACCCATATCTCTAAATCATCTGCTAGACATCACTCAGATAGTGAGAGCATTCCCCAGCATGGGAGACAAATCACTGCGTGAAATGCACCGTAACCAGGGGGATGTCAGATGGATAGCATTAGATAACCATTGGCGAATTATATTTTTATAGTAGTTGTGGGATGAAAACGAGTAGTGAGCATAATCTCAACCGCCATGGCAAACACTGAAAACTTATCAGAAAACACATAACTAATACTATAAAATTAGTTTCTACAAATTTAAATTGTACAGTCTTTGAGTTCCGAACATTATAGAAATTCGTCCATGTTTTATAAGAAAAGAAACACCAACTCTATGTCTAACTGGTGACAGATGAGTACATGATGGAGACCTTTTAACTACTAGCAATATCTCTGCCAACACGCCGTGATACAGTATTTGCTGCCAGTTTTGTGATCTGTATTAAATAGTATGGTCTCCTTGCTTTATTGTGTTAATGCTCACAGGCTGTGGGCTACAGAGAAGATTAGGAAAAATGAAAATGGAATAAATTCTGCAGGCAATTTCATAACTGCTAAGGTTTTTTCCTCTTGAACTATTCAGGTAAAAACCAGAATTTGTCTCACAGGAAAACATCCTTGGTGTTTGACTTCCGTTTGTTTGGCTGAGAGTAGCCATTACATTACAGATGAGCTAGGCAGGGTTTCCCATGGTCCATGGAGGAACAGTGCGGGCTTTGATACCAGCAGCAATGCTCCTCAAACAATCACTAGCGCTGAGTGCTCTCAGAAAATTAATTGATATCTTGTAATAACCACGGGCTAGGTTCTCCTTTTCATTTCATTTTTCATTGAGCAGGTCAGTCTCAGCCCATCTTCCTCCCTGCTGCCTGTGTAGTAGCAAAGTGGAGAAGCAGAGTAAGCGGTACCCAGGCACTCATGGCTGTGAAGGACCTTGGGCGCTCTCTCCACTAAGGAAAGTGGGATTTGAAACTCTGCCTTGCAAAGATAGGGAAATCAATGAGAGGGGTGGCCATGGCACTGATCCACTCTTCCGCATCCGCAGCTGCTCCTCTCTGGATCTCTGAGACCACAGCCCAGAATCAGGATGGTCTGGGAGCACACCATGGCTTGCTCTCCCTGGGGTTACTACCCGTGAGGCTACAGCTTCATTGTTAAAGCTCTAAATTGCTACTCCTTTATCTGTTTGTGAGAAGATCTAGAAAACTCTGGAACTACACTAAAAAAGCCCAAACTGGATGTAGAGACTTTGAGGCAGATTTTTTTTCTAAAGGCTTTGTTTGATTTGTTTGCATCAAATCTTTTCCCAGGCGCCCTTGATCCAGAGTCATAGCTGTCCCAGCAGTTGGGAGGGCGGAGTGGGCACATTTCCTGAAGCATCCCCACATGCCAGTGTCGAGGACGTCACATTGCATCACATCCACTTAACTATATGAACCCAGCTCTGTGGGACATCCTTCATTTGGCTGGGTGACAGCTTCCACCGGCTTCCCGAATATGAAAGCCATATTAAAAGTGCGTATCTCTTGAAGACACTGGCAAATGATTCCTGACATTGTGATGTTTCTTGATGTATCCAGGGAGGGTGTCAGCAAGCAGGGTGCAGTCGGCTGTCAAAAATACTCCACATGCAAAGGCAAACCAGAACGCAACTGCCCCTTCGTCTGCAACCAGGCATCCTTGATAAGCATGTGCAGGCCTAGGACAGTGAGACCACAGGCTTTTCTAACTGCATAGCACATCTCCACTGAAAAACATAATGGCCCTAGACTCCAGACACTCGTGATTTGGAGGCGTTTCTTGAAACATTCTGACTGAAGTCCCATTCCTAGTGGTTGCCCTGTTCTGACAGACAAGGTGCTTGAGTGATTTTAACATCCTATGTCCTCCAGCCCATCTTACATATCTGCCTTCTCCATATCCCATAGACATGGCTGATGAGATGACAATCTTTCTTAGTTGCTGCCATAATCTTCCATTTACAGTTGACATGTTTACTCTTGGACATTTAAACCGTGGGTCCAGAAAGCCACGGAGGAAAGCTGGTTATAAATGTTAGATTTGATTCGGAGTGACATTCCAAAATAAACATGCCCAAGCACAGCCTAGCATTCTTCTAGGCCTCCATTCTGCATGGCAGTCCTTCGCAGAGCCGGCAGACACACAAACACACACAGGATATTCCCTTTCGCTATCCCAGTAGGGCAGGCGTAATGGCATCGCAGTCAGAGCAAAGAAAGTGAAGTCAGCATCAATCAGGGCAGATGTCATCCGAGCCAGCAGCTAAGTGAGTAGGGAAGGTATGAAGCCCCATCTTTCAGCATCAGAAAAGTGTATCTTTAAACACACAGAGGAATGTTAGTCCTAAGAGATCAGCTGGGAGGTCTCTTTAAATTCTCTCAATTCTCTGATGAGAAAATAAATGAAGGGGAATAGTTACAACGGAAAGGGTAATTTTGAAAAGAGGATGGAGACACAAAGATAAATACGAACCAGACTGGGACTACTGCCCCCAAAACCCCAGCGAACAAAGACAAAAACTAGAGCAAAACAGAGAAAGGAGGACGGTTTTAGGAGCACATTTCAGAAACTAAGAGGGAAAAGAAAGGGAAGCGTGAACGGCAAGTGTACTAAGACAGTGGGATAAAGGAACAGATCAGTTTTTAAAGAGGAAAGAAAATGCCAAATGGCCAATTTCATCTACATCGCTGTGGGCATGGGATGAGCTACCAGTATCTCTCCCATGCCAGAAAACATAAATGAGGATTGCTATCTACTTCCTCTAGGGTAGGGGACACCCCAGCCACATCATTTGGTGGAGAAGGTGGACCAGAGGCCTAGGACTTTCATCCATGCCTTATCGTGATGAGCCTGTCCCATTGCAGTGTCTGTGCAGATGCTGTGGAGGAGATAGAGTTCTTCCTCAACACTGTGCCCGTCAGAGGAATCTCCATCTGCGTCAGTTATGTCAAGATGAAAAAAACCCCATTGCTCATTTGTTGGAAAACTTGGTCCCCAGCGGGTGGTGCTGTTTGGGTCGGTTATGAAACCATGAGGAGGTGGAGACTTGCTGGAGGAGGTCCCTCACTGAGGAGGACGTTGATCATTTAGAGTCCAACGCCACTCCCCATTCTCATTGTCCACTTCTAGATCACCAAAGCAATGTGATGGCCTAGGCTCATGATCCTGCCATCATGTTTTCTCTGCTCTGGTAGTCTGAGTAAGAGTGGTCCCAGAGGCTCATATATTCGAATGCTTAGCTGCTAGACAGTCGTGCTATTTGAAAGGATTAGGAGGATTAACAGGTGTGGCTATGTTGGAGGAAGCAAGTCACTGGGGTAGGCTTTGAAGTTTCAAAGGCCTATGTCAAATCCAGGGTGTCTCTCTCTCTCTCTCTCTCTCTCTCTCTCCTTACAGATTGGTATGTAGCTCTCCTGCTGTTCCAGTGCTTGCCTGCATTCCTCCATGCATGGACTAAAACCTCTGAAACTATAAGCAAGCCCACAATTAGATGCCATCTTTCATAAAAGTTGTCTTCTCCCAGCAATAGAACAGTGACTATGTCAGAAGTTAGTGCCAGGGAGTGGGGCATTGCTGCGACAGGCCTGACCATGCTGCTTGTTGTTGGAATGGGAACTTTGCAATTGAGTTAGGAAAGTAGTTGAATGTTTTCACTGAGGCTTAATGAGCATTCTCATAGGATCACGGAAGACAGTGGAGCTGAGAACAAAATAGATTATGATAGCTAGCTTCAAGAAGTTTCAGAAGAGACGAATATTAGTTGGTAGCCTAAAGATCATTATTGTGATTTATTGGCAAAAAAAAAATGTGACTACCTTCCACCCTTGCCCAGGAATTTCTTCATGAGACTAAATTGCAGAGTTTGAGATTGTATTGGCTCTGTTGTATGGTTATTAGTGGCACTCTTATGCAGATCTATGAGGAAAAGGAGAAAGCTGAGCAAGGAAAAATACAAAATGTACAGTTTGAGGAGAAAAGGAGCACCAGGAAGTATAATGGAGTAAGTTTGAGACAGCCATTATGGAACTATCATAGATGACAGCAAGTAAGCCAGCCCAATGAATCATATATATGATAAATCTCAATTATATATAATGAACATATATTCATGTCAGTTCTGCTCCTTTAGAGAACCCCGACTAATACAAAAGAAAAGGTGGCTAACTTATACAGCCAAGAAACGGATCATCATGGAAGATGATCTGTTGGCATGGAGAGAACCTGGGTGTGATTCCCTTTTCTATAACCTGTAAGAGACCCTTAGTGCTGTGATGCCTAACGTGTCCTTAATATTGCAAATTTGAATGACATAACAGAATTTAAAGAAAAATGGGATCTGCACTAGTGGTATTGTGGTGAGTATAGAGGCCATCCAAGAAAAATGGGACACACTTGAGGGCGATGCAGTTTTGTGAATTTTAGAGCATGGAGTACCGTCCTCACCTCCCATGGTAGTAAACTTTATCATTTTACTCTGTCTACTCAATTTTTCTTTATTAATTCATTAATTTTGATGATAGTAGCAAAGAGAATAACACAGGCATCTTTTGTCTTCTTTTGCTTGTGCTGTGTCAGCTTTATTTCAATATTGGTTTTACTACTCAGCCATGATCTCACATTCTTCAAGTGATTCCCAAACTAATAAAACTGAAAAAAGAATTTCTCACAGCTGATAGGAAGGGGCCTTTGATTATCACATGGATACACGTTTACATATCCAATCATAATACAGCTTCCAAAATCCAAATATGATCTCATGCATGAGTTGATTCATGTATCCCTACTTTCAGTGCCACATAAAATTGTATCATATAAATGGACATACTACATTAGAGGTGTGCATCAGTGGAGGTATAATCTAAAAGAAGAAGCAAAATCAAGTTATATTTCTCTATATGGTGGCTGAGGGTGACTAGTCTGAAGACTTATATATAGTACATAAATATATCTGAAATATATAGGATTACGTATACCAAAATAAATTCAATACAGTGTGATAAAAACACAGCTATTGTAAAAGAAAAGAGCTGGACTAGCCCTATCTTTTTTAATTAGAAATATATAGTGTAGATGGAAGTTTTTGTTCCACATGGTCCCACAGCCATTCAGTCCCAAAGAAACACAAAGAGGCTTATACTAATTATAAACTGTTGGGCCTATTGCTCAGGCTTATTACTAATTAGTTCTTACAACTTAAAGTAACCCATAATTCTTATCTATGTTTAGTCACATTACTTGATACCTTTTCCCAGTAAGGCATTCTCATCTTGCTTCCTCTTTGTCTAGCTGGTGACTGCATCTCTGCTTTTCCTCTTCCCAGAATTCTTAGTCTGCTTGTCCCACCTATATTTCCTGCCTGACTACTGGCCAATTAGTGTTTTATTAAACCAATATGAGTGACAAATCTTTACAGTGTACAAAAGTATTGTCCCACAGCAATATATAAATCTTTAAACCCAGATGTGTGCATGTACATATGTGTGTGGACATGTGTGTGTGTGTGCATGTGTGAAACATGCAGTGTTGATGTAAATTCTCTGTGTTAAGTGAATTAGTTGCTCATAACAACCCTCTGGATAAGCATATTTTCCCCATGGAAATAAAAATTATAACAAGATTTGAACTGGTTGAAATAATGACATACAGCCAGAAACAACTTGTGCAGGTTTGAATCTATGTCTTCTGATTCTGCATTGCTTTCATAAGCTGTAGCCCTCTGCCAATTTTCTCATGTATGGTTTAATTTCTCAGCTCAAATGTGATACATCCCCAAACCACCTTTCAAATGCCTGGCATATAACGGCTGCACACTTTCAATAATACTACTTGTGGTATTAGCAACATTCACATGGTTGTATTGTTGTGCCCAAGTTGACACCCTCAGGGAGACCACCACCAGTACTCAGTCAAGTGCAGAATGCAAAAGCAAGGTTTATTCAGAGCGCTCTCTAGCCAGGCTGGGGGCTTGACCACTAATGGACACAGCGCAGTAAGGAAGAGACCCCCTCATCATTTGGGGTTGACATTATATAGGCAAAAACCAAAAGAAAGGTTTACTCAGGGTCAAGGGGGTTAGTTTCTCTGAGTACAGGTATGGACTACTTCTGCATACCCTCTTCCTCCCTTAAGCAGTTACTTCTGCTTCTGTGCATGTCCCCCCCCTCCCCCAAAGCAGTTATTTTCTGCTCCTGTCTAGACCACAGAACTGGGTGTTGACAGGGGGCCAGCTGCTAGGGACAGTTGGTTTTTTTTTTCCCTGCTGACTCCTATGATGTTTCAAAGGGCATGTGTCTTAACCAGCTCCCAATCAAGTATAGCTTCTTAAAGTTTCCCAAGTCCTTACAGTATATGTTATATTGCTAATACTTTCTGCAAAGAGTTGATGCCTGTGTTTATCAAGGGATAGTAGTTTATGCAAACCTTATTTTTTTATAAGAGGCAAGCCTACACATGTCACTTATAACCTGCCACAATTTATATTCATCATTTGATGCTGGTCTTGACCTATTTTACTTTTCTCTCATTCCAGTCTGTTTTGCGGCACTTCCATCACAATCCAGCTCAGCGGAGAGAGGCCTTTCCTCCCCATTAGGCGTTTAGATCTCTAAGGACAGCAACTTTGTTTTATTCACCCTTCCCTCCCCAGAGCTGTGCACAGCATTCCCAGAACTGCACATGATGAAGATGTGTGGAAAAGATGGATTTACTATTTTGTTTTTCAAACACCAAATGAAAGCATCACTATTTGATGATACAGCCCAAGGCTTACTAGCACATTTGAACTTTTTCTGACATGAAAAAAAAATTTGAACAAGAAAATCTGTAGAGTTGAGTAGGACTGTACAGATCCAGTGAAACCTTCAGAGCTTCCTGGAAGGAAAACACCATCCTGAGAAAGAAGACAGTGGTACCTAGTGCCTGGCTGCTTCGCCATGCAGTGACTAAAAGATGCAGACTTCCAAGTCCTGTCACTTTGCACTGAAGTCGATGGGAAGTAAACCATCCACGTTATTAATCAGAGACTGTCAGTCCTTGACTCCTCAGTCTGGTGTGTTCTGTAAAGTTTCCACAGCCAGCAATTTGGGCCCCACATGGAAAGTACCGCAAAGATAGCACATCCTAGAAAATTAGCAATGGTAACAAAAAATCCCAAAGATATTTTCAGAGTACAATCTGCTCTTGGAAATGGAAATGCAGCTACAGTCTCTATGCAAATCAGGTCACCTGCAGCCCTGGCCCATGGGCTTGGATTCATCTCCCATGGCATATGTGTAACTGCTTCTGTCACCTGTTTCATCCGAGCTGCATTCATTAATGTATTTGTTAGGCTGCGTCTGCATTGCAAGGCTCCTGAACTCTCTTGGGAAAACTATGAAGGAAGGAGAAATTTTATCCCAGGTATGGATGAGAGGGACAGGTGACGTGTTCCTGCTCCTGTAGAGTAGGAAGCTGGGGGTGAGACCCACCGAAGGGAATGGTTCCTACTGAATCTTCCCCTACTGGTTCAGCCATGGCCCCTGGAAGTCTGTGTCCATTTCCCGTGTCATTCACCAGCTTTGGAAGCAAGCTAATCCCAAATGCAGATCCAACCGTGACCAGCGCCAGTCTGAGCAGTAGACACCATCTTCATATGGCCACCATCTTCAGATCCAACACAACTGCCCTTCCCACGCTAATGTTCCACCTACCCAGTAATGCCTCAACTTATAATTACAGTTGATGTGAAAAAGTAACAGCATATTAGTTTCATTTGTTTAAGGTTATTTTATTGAAAAATGATCAAAAAACAAAAAGCTGTACATCTATTTTCAAAGAAAGAGTTGAGCAATCTGTAAGGCTTGTTGCTTATATATACAGTTGCCTGAGTCTCCCAAGTATTTCCAAAGTATTGAAGCCCACATTAGTTAGGTGTGCATGCTATTGACAAGTTCAAGGCTAAAGTTCACAGGTTAGAAACAAATAGAAGTAACAAACCCCAAGTGCCATTCACACAAATACCTGCTTGATGTAAATAGAGCTTAGCTTTTAACTTCACAGCGGATTCTTAATTCAAGAGTCAGTGCTTTAAAAGACATCTCTGTGATTATAGGTTCTAGTGTGACATAATAAAGGGACTGAAATTCCCGGACCAGAAAAGCCTCTGTTAGCATTTCTTGGCATACGTTATAGAGAATGGTGTCGAGATCTGGGGTAGAGATTAAGAATTCCGCACACAGGATCTAAGCACAAAGAATAAGGTGTGCCTTTAATTTCTATACTTTAACATATAAGAAATTATCCAAATAATCATGCCGACAGAAACCAATGGTTTCTGTCCCCTATGCGGCCAGCTCCAGGTGAAGCTGCCAGTAAAAGCCTGCATTCCCACATGGCATCATAAGTCTACTTGTGTGCCAATGATTTCACAATTTTAACTGTCATAATGTCCCATTTTGTCACATCTATAGTGAACACACCACACAGCCCTCAATGTGGCCCTCAACATCTTCTCATAAACTTGTTCTCATGTTTAGTTTATTTACTTTGATTTGTGATGCTGAGGATGAAGCCCAGGGTCCTGTGTGTGTTAGGCGAGTTTTGTATCAAGAGGTTTCTTTGGCACTGGGGTTTACACACTGGTGGAATATAGCATCCATGTTTTGACATATGCATGTATTGGCTGAAGATTAAACATTATATCACTTCCAGTTTCCATGTATTATTTAGTGTTCTATTGCTACGAAGAGACACCATGACCAAGGCAATTTATAAAAGACGGCATTTAATTGGGATTGGTATACAGTGTCGGAGGGTCAGTGTATGATCCTCACGGTGGGGAGAGGGTGGAAGGCAATCCTCATGCTGGAACCATATATCCTGATCCAAAACCCTGAGGCAGGGAAAGAGGGAGACTGAGTCTGGTGTGGACTTTTGAAACCCTAAAGCCTACTCCCTGTGATACATCTCTTGCAACAAGGCCATGCCTTCTAATCCTAAATAGTCCATCAAGTGAGAACCAAGCATTCACATACATGAGCCTACAGGATCATTCTCATTCAAACCATTACACTCCATAATATCTCTTTCTGGATAGTCTGAAATATGTGACATAATATTGCATTGTCCCCAACTATCCAAAAAATATCAGAGGTTGTTCCTACATGATGGCAGAAAATAATTTCCTACAATACATCTGAAAAGGGATCAATTTTAAGAAGTGGATATATAAGAGACTCAATAGTAAAAACATTAATAATCTGATTTTTTCAATGGACAAAAGACCTGAATAGACACTTTTCTAGAGGATAATTAAATGCCCACCCAGCGTGGAAACAATGTTCAGTGCTGGGATGTAGATAGCATAAGGGTACTGTGATGAAATATCTGAGAAATTTACCTTAAAAAGAGAAAAAGAAAAGCCTGGGTATTGCATCATGGCTCAAACATGTAGTGGAGGAGGCCACATACTTCATGACCAAAAAGAGGAGGAGAAGGAGGAGAAGAAAATCCTATGGCCCAATGATGTGGGAGTGATTTCTTATTAATAAAGAAACTGCCTAGGCCCCTTGATAGGCCCACCCTTAGGTGGGTGGAGAAAACAGAAGAGAATTCTGGGAAAAAGAAGCTTAGTCAGGGAGTTGCCATGATTCTCCCGCGCCAGACAGATGCAGGTTAAGATCCTCCCTGGTAAGCCAGCTCGTGGGCTACATAGAATGTTAGAAATGGGTTAGAACACTATGTAAGAGCTAGCCAATAAGAGGCTCCAGATAATGGGCCAGGCAGTGTTTGAAAGGATACAGTTTCCGTGTAATTATTTCTGGGCATAAGCTAGCCATGCGGGCGGCTGGGTGCCCGGGACGCAGCCCTGCCGCTCCTACTTCAACAGCCCAATAGGGTTTCTAATGACTTCCCATCAGGCCCTACTTCCTAAAGTCCCACAGGGTCCTTCCCAAGAGCACTGCACTGTACCTTACTTAGCACAGGGGCCTTTGAGGGCTACACAACAGGCCAGTAAGCAGTCACAGACATTCAGGGACATAGACTATGGCTGTTAAGTGGGGTTTAAGGCACTGAAAACTTACACGTAATTACTGCACCAGTTAACTATTGCTGGGCTAATTAACAAGACAACTCAGTGAGCAGCTGGACCTCAGTTGTGCACCCCATCACTGGAGAACGTCAGATGGCAATTCTACCTTCTTTACATTGAATCCCAGCTTGCACACTCATCCAGCATCCCGAGCACTGCTCCCCATGTGAAATGCATGGGAAGACCAAGCAGAGGATCCTACCTGTGGGAATCCACATTCCACTCCGAGATAACACAAGACAACAATCAGCTGGGAATACTTGAGATACGGAAGATGGAGGAGCTTGATGCTAAATTTGAGCTCACAGGCTACACCTTGTATTTTCTAAGTACCAAATAACATTACTGCGGCAAACGATCAAACTGGCAGAGAAACTGATTATGTAACAATACTGCGACAACATTAATTTTCCCAATGTCAATACACCACTGACTTCAAAATGATGAATATTTAGTATTTAGGGAGGAAGAAGAAAAGAAAGAGAGGTAGTAAGCACACTTCAGTTATCTTTTCCTTCATTCAAAGGTTATTTGGACAGAAACCGGTAACTATTTATACTGAAAGTCCCAGGGCAAGTTTTATACATTATCAGTAGTATTTCCTACATGCTGAAGTTCTTTATTACCAAATGCAGGCTTTTGAGACCTATATAAACATTAGCATATTTCAGAGAACAGGTCTAGGGATGAAACCTCATGAGCCTCATCCCCCTCCAAGGTGGAATGCTGACTGACTTGATCTGGTACAATAACAAGAGCCACAGTGAGTTAATAGCCACTGATGGCTGCTGGGGGAGGGGCAGTCATTTTTCTACGATGGTATGAGCACTGGAAGATTGTCCGTGCTCTGGTGGATGGCCCCACACTTTTGAGTATGTGGGGAGCACTAACTGGACTCTGAGTTACTAAATAGAAGAGGCAGACATAAGGTGGAAGGAACATGTGTTGGGGGGATGGAAGAGCAAGTGAGGTTAAAGGTAGATGTCATCAAGATACACTGCATACAGGTATGAAATTGACTCAAATTTCATGCTGACATTGAATAACTTCTAATGAGTCTTCTTACAGGAGCACAGGTACAATCTCTACATATTGTGTGATCCATCTGAATCAATTTATTTTTTAAAAAAAGTATTTATTTCGTGTGAGGGAGTGTGTGCATGCCACACCATAGGTGTAGTGGTCAGGGGACAATTTTCAGGAGTCTGTTCTTTCCTTCTACCATGGGGGTTCTGGGGCTCAAACTCAGGTCATCAAGCTTTGTCTCAAATACCTTTACCCACAAAACAACCTTACTGGGTCCAAATTTAACATGTTTTTAAAGGTACATTCAAAAGAAGATATTTTCCCCCATCACAATGTATGACGCTGAATTCCCTGTATTGGGTAATATGACTACCAAATGCCACTGGCCACCATGAAAATACATCGAGCAACCTTAATCATCAATGTCCTCTGTGCACCAGGGTCATTGGAAATATAAAGATGGGTTTGCATGACTGTTCCATGCAGTTTGCAGGTTAGTTAGCAAAGCGTAAGATGAGGAACAGAAAGGAACGCTCTATCTTGGGAGACCCTGGCAATGAGCTTACTGAGACTCACAGTCACGGGGAGAAGGCCTTCAGCTCAGCATGAAATAAGAGATAATGAGAGTTACAAGTTGAACGTGGGGTGACAGACAGACAGCAGGATATGCAGAGGAAAATGGCCATGAGGTTTCACTCAGGAGAGACCAATGTTGGGGATCTAAGTCGGAAAGAGAAATAAAAATAATACGGCTGATGGTATCCACACAGCAGAGCCTAAAGGATCATGGAGAGGTGTTTCTGGAAAACAAGATTTATCATTGTAGAGAGGCATTGAGGGCCAATGGCAGTGCCGATGGGAAGCCACTGTCATCTAGCATAAGCCAAGGCGAGAGGGGTGAACAGTCAGAGGTTCTGGCAGACAGAATGTGTATCTACCAGACACAGCCTGCAGGAGAGAGCTATATAACGAGCATCCCAGTCTTTTGCCTGGGCCTTCGCCACCCGCCAGAACATTGCTTTGGCTTACTGTGGCCAAATGCAAGTAGGCAAGGCAGTGTGAGGCTGACGTCCTGGTGGGAAAGGCAAGTGCTGGGAGCGAGGCTGCTGGGAATTTGGGACCCGTTCCTGCTGCTCTCACAGAATACCCACGATGGGAGGCTAAGAAGGAGCAGGCTCAGTCCTACAGTTCTGCAGGCTGGAGGCCCAGCATCACAGCAAGGTATATGTTGAGGGCCTTGGTGATATCACACAACACAACAGGGGACATCATAGGACAAGGAAGAGGCAGAAGTGCGCAAACCAAACTGTCCCTTTGTAACAAAACCACCAGTGTTATCACTAAGTCTCACCTTCATGACGTCATCCAATTATCTCCAAAGGCCTCATTTCCAAAAGCCATGATGATCTGAAGATAATTTCCAACATAGAACATTGGAGGATACACATTCCAACCATGACAAGGGACAAATGGAGAGTGACCAGCACCTAGGTGACTCTAAAGGCAAGACTCAATCGAGAGACTGTGGGTAATCCATTGAGTGGCGATCATGGACATTAGCTTGAGGAGGGAGGTAAGGACCAGCTATAAATGCCATCAGAGACTAGGAACTTCACTGAAGATAGATGGTGTAAAAGTTCTGTCCTCTGCTCCACATAAGTGTGGGTGACAAAAAGCAAGAGAGAGAAGGATGGTATCGCTCATGATGTGCAGGCCACAGGGATGGCCAGTAGAAGAATCGTTTGCACCCACAGCTCTGTGACGGTGCTATCCGGGCTGGTACAGCATAGGACAAATTGTGCAATCGACCGTGGAGGCCTTGCCAACTCATGAGCTACTTTTTGAGAGCATTTCAGATACAGGACAAAGATGAAGACTGTTCTATGTCAATTTGCCAATTAATATTCTTCACAAGTCCACTTAATGAAGAAAGACGCCATCTAAAAACCTGGCATGTCCTTGCCATCATTAACAGTTCTAGGGGGCAAAGCACCAGAAGGCTCTGGCAATTTCAGTGTTATGAATTCTACTGAAACAACACAGCAGTGATCAGCAAGCCATAGAATATTTTAGTAATGTTCCTTTTGTATAGATAGCTGTCTAGTTTGTTTTCCCCGACTTAAGAAATAAGGGGAAGCTGAGCACTCATCCTCCAAACCATGACTGCCTAGAAAATAAGGGTTATTCTCTGCCTGAATATCCCCAACAGAATTATTAGTGGTGATGGTCGATCTTGACTTTCAACTTGATGGACCCTAGGCTCACCTAGGCAACCAGCCTCTGGGCAGGCCTAGGAGAGATTTCCAGATTAGGTAAACAGAGGTAGAAGGCCTGCCCATCGGGGTTAAGTATTCGCCTGTGGGCTGGTGTCCAGGTCTGAACAGAAAGAGAAAGGCAGGGGAACAGTCATTGCTGATGCAATGTGACTTGCAGTTGCCTCAGGCCCCTACCTTCATGACTTTCCTGCCTTGATGACATACAACCTCAGACTGTGAGCCAAAGCAAACCTTTAGTCCTTTAAGTTGCTTTTGAAGAGGTATTGCATCACAGCAGCAAAAAAATAAATAAATAAATAAATAAATAAACATCAGGTTTAAAACAAACAAAAAACCCTTCTTAACAGTTTATAGGACAACAAACGTAAGAGTACAAAAAGTTGTCTCATTAAAGCCATTTAGCTAAAAATGTACTGTTAACGTAATATAATTGCCAAGCGTCACTGTCGGCCTGATGGGATCTGAAATCCTCGCATGCATTTGGGGACGTCCAGGAGAGTGCTTCCAGAAAAGTTTGACTGAGGAAGGAAGACCCATCCTAAACATGGTTGGAACCATGGCATGTGCCAGGGCTCCTGGAGTGCTCACCTCTGTCAGCTTCCTGACTTTGATATGGTACACATCTCGTTCTCGCTGTTCCTTCCTGCCGTTGCGGACTGTTAACTAATATGTCTGTGAATATGTATGTAGAAATGAACTTATGTCTAAACACACACACACACACATCCCCCTCTGTAGTTGTCTTAAGTAGAAACCCTAAGATTTCTATTGCTGTGAAGAGACACCATGACCACAACAACTCTTATAAAGGAAAACATCTAATTATGACTGACTTATAGTTCAGAGGTTTAGTCCATTATCACCATCGTGGGAAGCATGGTGGCACAAGCAGATATGGTGCTGGAGAAGGAGCCAAGGGATCTAAATCCAGGTTGGTAGGCAGCAGGAAGAGAAAGTGACCCTGGGCCTGGCTTGAGCATCTGAAACCTCAAAGCCCACCCACAGTGGCACACTTCCTCCAACAAGACCATGCCTAGTCCAGCAAGGCCACCCTTCCTAATAGTGACACTCCCTACGGGCCTACAGGGCTGTTTTCATTCAAACCATCCCAGTCATTTACCGTGCTTCCTTCTTCACTGAAAAGGCGGTGTTCTGAATATCAACCATGAGGGAGAAACTAGGGAAGGACAGGACATCTTTCTAGATGCATGAGAGCAGCTGTTCATCTTGAGCAGCCCGCAATGTTAGCTGAGTCTTCTTCAGGCCTGCTCCTCTGGTCAGCTTCAATTCAGCCTCCTGGAGTTCTCACTGGTGACCCTTCCTATTGGTTCCAAGGGGAACAGAGTGACAACTTTGAGATATTTCAGCCTTCAAATTGACAGCACTACAAACTTGAAACTCCTATGAGTGCAGCTTTGGTTGCGTGGGATTTTGAATAAAATAGAAATCCTTGCTATCATGAACTGAAGGTGTGCATGGCCCCTCAGAATTCCTATGTGAAAGTCCTACAGTGAGAGAAGATTGGGTTGATTGCATCATAAAGGGGGAGCCTGGCATTAGCACCTTTCTATGAGAGGTAAGTGAGTACTCTCAAGTGAGTTTCCCAGCAGACCCTTAGCCTCACCTCCAGGACGTTACAGAAGCCCTTTGGTCTATGTGACTTTACTACACTAGCCTATACTGACCAAGGACTGAACCTGAAGTCTTCAAGCACAGAAAGGCTTCTGAACTCTATCTAGGATGTTCTACCACGTGCGTTCTTTCAAAGAATCGTCCTTGAATGGGCCTCAAGCAACTGATAGGGACAGAAACATCCTACATACATTAGACTGGATGGGTAGGGATGGCAGAGCTGCGAGCCAGTACACACTGAACTGGGATCAGCTATAGTGTGCAGAGGAGGAAAAAGCAGGGCTTTCTTAGAGTTCCCAGGCAGGTGGGGAAGGAACAAATGTATGGTGTCTAGGGCAGGAAAGAGCCAGCAGGGGTCAAGGAAAGCTTGACAAAAGTGTGGTGTCTGAGGAAAGGGTTCCAGTGTGAAGCCCATGAGGCTTTGGGGGAGCTCAGAGGTTTGGGGGAGCGGGCTGTGAACAAGGCAGTCACCATCCTGCACATTGCAGTAGACGGAGAACGAGGAGGCAAGCAGGTTCCTACCCAAGTGTTCTTTCTACGCCAATCATCCTTAAGTATGCCTTGTTAAAGGGTCACCAGCTGACGGCGAAGGGGTCAGGTGCTTAGCAGCATGACACTTAAGATATGCACTATTTGTTTCTAAGTCCTAAGAGTTCAGGGGAGGCTCTAGGACGAGGGACTTTTAAATGAGGATGCATCAGTGTCACAGTTGGAGTTTCTCTTGCTGTGAAGAGACACCATGACCATGGCAACTCTTATAAAGGAAAACATTTGACTGAGGTGGTGACTTACAGTTCTGAGGTTGAGTACAGTAGCAAGGCAGGGAGCATGGTGCCTGGGAGAATGGCCGTTTACAGGCTGACGTGGTGCTGGAACATTCTAAATATTGATTCAAAAGCAACAGGAAGTGAATTGTCTCACTGGGTGTGGCTTAAGCATGTATAAGACCTCAAAGCCTGCCTCTACCACGATACACACTTCCTCCAACAAGACCACACCCACTCCAACGAGGCCACACCTCCTAACAGTGCCACTCCCTTTGGGGGCCCTTTTCTTTCGGACCACTGCAATCAGCATTATGATTTGAGTTAAGAGACATTTGGAAATACATACAAATATGTATTATTAAAACTATACATCTTTATATACACACGTATATGCCCCCTGGAATATACACATTAGTCAAAGTATCTATTTTCCAAATGGCAGGATCTAAACTGTACATGCTATATGACCTTTCTGGGGGAGACATGGACAAACCCCTGTTCATCCTAAAGAGAGAGATAACTGCAAGATCAAAGAAATGACAGCAGTGAGTTTGATGAACCAAGTTTAGAGGGATTAGTTACAGGAGTCTGGATGACTCAGGGGCTGCTGTCACTGAACAGCCCTTGCCAGCATGGATAAAGACTCGCAACAGCTGCAGCCCTAAACCCCAGCACTCCCTGCACAAATGGCAGGCATCTCCACTGAACAGACTCCTTTGCTCAGTGACTGCTTGCTGCTTATATATCTTAGAGAGAGACTTCTGTGATTCTGGCAACTTTTGAGTGTTTTAAGTTTCGTGAACTTCCTCAGCCTTGTAGATTTCCTGAGCCTCATACAATTCTGCAGTTCTCCGGTCCTTTTCCTTCTTCCCTCCTGAAGGAGATCTTTCCATGTGGAGGAAAGGGGTACACAAAGGATGAGATGAAGCCATTTTTCTCATTTGGCTTCCAAAAACAAGGTATCTTCAGAATTAAGAGCAGAGAAGGTATAAGAGATCACCACAAGTCTGGGATGACAGGACCCTTATACTAGGGGTGCTCTTTCCTGATTCTATTTGTTTGATTTCTTTATAAAACAAATTCTTCAAATGGACTGCGGCACATGCATATGTGTATGCAGGTCTGACCTTAGTGACTCCTCTTCAGAACTCTTGGAGTGGCACAGAGAGGGTGGGTTCCACCAAGGCCCTTTGCTCGTGGGCATCTTCCAAAGCCTGTGCTCTCCTTTCTGAGATCTGAAGGAGCTGTGAATGACTGCCAACTGGCGGGCAGCTCTTACATCTCACACTCTAAGACACTCACACCTTTATTTAAACTGTTTCAAAGTCCTCACACACAGTGGCAGCTGAGGGTTATAAGACTCAAGGATTTTGGAATCATCACTGTATCGGGCCAGACACAGTCTCATGAGAAAATGCAAGTATATACATGGAATACATACCACACACACACACACACACACACACACACATACACACACACTTTTTTCTCTTGAGATTTTGGCCCCAGAAACACAGAAAACAAGCAAAATCCACCATTTTACTTCCGGAGATTCATCCAGTTTCTTGAACAGAGACATGAAAGCACCTTGGCCTGCTTCTTCTATTACTGTTCAAGCCCATTGTTTGTGAGAACCCCGGAAGCTAAAGCCACACGACTTACCAACACCGACATTAAAAATAATAACAAAACACTCTACCGTATTCATGCAGTTGGGCATCTGGACTCTTGCCACATAGCCACCTGATGGGAAGAGCAGGAGGTGTCTTGGGAACAAGCAGGACAGGGCACCCAGAACCCTGGGAAGGACCCTGCAGTGAAGGCACAGCCAAGGGAACGTGGCAATGCTCTGCTCCGACCACTGTGACCCAAAGTAAAGCCACCAAGCACCACAGACTCAGGAACAGGTTGCGGGTGGGTGGGTCGTAAAGCAAGGCAAAGGAAATCTCTGCCACAGTAAAGGAGCCATGGACCCTGGGTCTCCTGAAGTCCCCGTGTCAAGAGCAGGACCTTCCTATGGCCTCGAGGCTGGACAAGGGAGATGGGCAGAGGAGGAGGAAGGGAACAGTGGGGGACTTTGGACTCTTTGAAACCACCTAAGAGCTGGAAGACCACCTAAATTATTTCTCAACCCTCTTTCTAAACTGCTCCCAGCTTCACACAGAAATGCCCCCTGGGGGAACCAGTGTGGAGAGGGAGGTGTAGAAACAGAGGAGGCTAATTAAGAAGATCATAATCTGTTCCAGCCTGGGGTCACCAGGAGGCCACTTCCAACCTTTCTGCGAAATGAGGGCAGGGAGCTTGGGAGGGCGGAGGCAGGGCAGGAACTCAACACTTCAGATGACCCCTACTTAGAGCTCATTCTCAATTAACAGGCTAATTAGGAGCTCGGCTCTGTCTTCAGTCAGCCTTCCTCGCCATAAAACTTCCTGAGAGACTGACACAGCCCAAGACAGAAGAGGTTCAGCAGGCGCATGCGTTCAAACGGGATGTCAAGTAGCTGAGATTTATATAAACGAGGGCATCGCGTGTTGAGGAGGCGATGGGTATGTTTGATCTTGGCGTTACTGATTTACCGTTTGCGCGTGACGACATCCGCCAAGTGAGATAAGTAAAAGTTGCTGTGTTCCTTCCCGCTGTCAGCAGGCCCAGAGGCGCCCATTTCATGGCGTGTCCATCCATTTCCCATTGGCTGAGAGCAAAACCACTTTCCTGCCGCACAGTTACCTGAGATGACTTGTGTCTCGGAGGGACAAAACCTCCGAGCTTCTTTGACTTTTCTGAGGATTCAAGTTGCGGTTCAAAGGGCTGAAAGCTATGGAGAGAGGAAGTGGCTCACTGACAGGTGCCCAAGATGCTTCGTGCCTGACGTTGCCATCTAATTTAAATCCACTCTGGCCCACAGCAAGGTTTCTTTAAAATCAGACCTCACTGACTTCCATTCTGAGGCTTGCAGGACCTCAATCACTTGTGAAACCAGGAACCTTTTAAAGGAACCTTGTGCTTAGCCTTACTCAATCATGGCCGAAGTGTTCATGATTCAGCGGGCTGGATTTCCATATAGTAAATTTAGTTTGATCAACCCTCTGGAATACTTTAATTTGTAGAGGCCATATTCCTTGAAGTTCATAAATCATTGCTGGCTGAAGTTAGGACAGGCATTTCTTGGCACAGCCCCAAGGTACTGCCTATAAGTCACCCAGTGGCCCTGACAGGTAAGATGATCAATCACATTGAGTCTCTGATCACAGACTGTGGAAGGGCAGTGATGAGGAGCTGAGTCAACAGGACCCCCCTCTTGTACTATGATAGACCCTCAACCACATCGCAGGCCCTATTATTCACACTCTCCAGTTTAGGAATAAGAAACTGTTAAACAGGTGTAGTAATAACTACCCAAGTTAGTGTCTATTAGGGAATATTCTGAAGCTGGGGATAGTGTCTCACACCTACAGTCTCTGAACTAGGGAGCCTGAGGCCATTCAGGGCCATACAATGATGTTCACAATCACATAGGGATAAATATAAATAAATAAACCATCCCATCGCAGAGCCCTATAGTTTTAGGATGACCCCTTGCTTTTACCACCATCGTATATTTTCTTCTTAAAACACTCCCCCAAATTACTGGGAACCTTTTATTACCTATCTCTGTGTCTCTGGTGCCCAATGTAATACAAGCATCACTGTATGATGAAGTAAACTGAAAATGGAATGAAAAGAAAAAAAGAGGGGGGAGAGGGAGGGAGGGAGAAAAGGGAGAGGGCAGGAGAAAGGAAGGAAGGAAGGAAGGAAGAAAAAGGAAGGATGGAAGGAAGGAAGGAAGGAAGGAAGGAAGGAAGGAAGGAAGGAAGGGGAAGGGAAGAGAAGGGAAAGGAAGGGAAGAGAAGGAAGGAAGAAAGGAAGGAAGGAAGGCAGGCAGAAAGACCTCCGATGGTATGTGGTAGCAAAAGAAGGATCCCTTAAGCAGAAAGTGCTATCAGCACCCCCTGTCTCCCCTCATGCTCAGATCTATGAAGCAACACAAGTTCATCTAAAAAAGCCCGTCATTGCCCACCTGTCCCAGAGAGGAAGATCAGAAGAGAGAGGGCTGTGTGGTCGATGCTGAGCACAGGTGGAGCTGAGCAGGCAAGGGGTTCCATTCTGTCCCATCAACCTCTGCAAATGGTGACTTCCCAGCCAGAGGTGTATTGTGCACCTCTTCGGAGGCCTTGGACTCTGAGAAATGAGCCAAAGAGTACTTCGTAAACAGGAAACACGATTGCAAGACCAAGACTGCTTAGTTAAGCTGTACGAATTCTGAAAGATCCGCTCATTTCTTGATGCCTTATCCTCTGTCAGAGCCCAAGCACCTAATATCAAGGATTCTTAAAATGTGCAGGGGTTCTGAGAACTGCGAAGAGAAAGGCAGACACAGACAACGTTGTAAAAGGAGTTGAACTTACACTGTGCCATGGGTTCAGTGGTCTTGTGGAATAATGGAATAATAACGATTAGAATAAATAATGAAAACAATAACAAAAATGATCCGAAAGCCTTGCCGATTGGCTGATTAGTGTACAGCTAAGAACCGTCAGGTAATTAAGGTAATTAATCAGGTAATAGAAAGTGATGGATAAGTAAAGGGGTGGATAGATAGAGAGTCGAAGAGCAGATATCAGATGGATGGAAGGAGACCAGGAGATGGATGATCAGTAGAGACATAGACAGATAACAGGCAGACTTCAGGTCACCTGTGTCCATAGTTCCATATCCAATTTCTCCCTCTACAACAACACATGAGCACTGCTTGTCACTCATGAGAGTCCTAAGTGGGTTTGTACCTATGTACACTCCCTAAGCTCTTAAATCTTTTCCCCAAACTTGGCAAGCACTAAACTAGTGGCTTTATATTGGAAGGAAAAGAAGGAAAAAGAAAGGCTCTCTCCATTCTTGAACTAAAAATGCAATGGCTTATCCACTTCAATAGAACTCTCCTGGGGCTCAGAACTTGTCCAAGTCATTGGATTGCGGGAATCACACACACACACACACACACACACACCACATATATACATATATTGTGTATATGTATATACATAAAACTATTATATCTTATATAGAAAGATAAATTGCCTCCAACCATGGGAACCCTTGGGCCTCTGATCCACTGAAACAGCCTTTTCGTTAACCTCCTTATTTATTTAAACTCCAAACCCAAGACCGATTCTCCTTCTTTTGTTTTCACTCGTGTTTCGAGTCCGGGAAGGTAGAACAGAGGAGGTGGCTCAAAGGTTATGGGCAGTCCTGGGAACTCAGGGGAGCCACCCTCACAAGTAGCAGTGCTCATTCTGTTCGGAAGGAAGTGAAAGGTGTTTGACTCTAACTTCTACAGGGATTAATAGCCCAGCAGTTCCAGAGGGACGGGAGAGAGAGAGATGCCAGCCTAGTGCCCGAGATGTCAACCTAGGGCAGGAGATGCTGTACTAGTGAAGAAGACGCCATCCTCATGATGGAGAGGCTCTTCTGGGATCAAAGATGCTGAAGATGCAGTTAGAAATGAGTAGTTAGGAAACAGGTTAAAACGAGTCATAGTACTGGGCATCTGTTTGGATAAAAAAAAAACTGTGTTAAAACCTTGTATGTGTGCTTTGTAGTTATGATAATATTTTAGCTCTTAAATGTGTACCTTTTGTAGACCCATAAAACATGGACTATGAGGAGGAGGAATCATACTGCATGAGAAGCCTTTTCAATTGGTGCCCCCTGCAGGGGACATCCTTCTTTCTTCTACTTGTCACTTGTTGTCTTGTTCTCAAATGTAGGCTCCTCCGCTAATGTGTCCTGCTCTTTGTGGGGAGAGCCTTGATCTAGGAAGTTCATCTATTAACTCCCTCAACTCCTGAAGTAAACTTCAGGACTCACTCCTCCTCCTTGTTATCCCGGTTTGTAGATAAGGAAATAAAAGCTCAAAAGACATTAAGGAATGTAGCAAGATCATGGAACAAGGAAATGACAGAGCTAGGATGAAAAAGCAGGTAGGCCGGCTGACTCCAGAATGTGCCCTCTCGTGACCAAGTCTTGCTAACAACACACAGCATGCCTTTCGCCTCTGGAGCTGCATTGCCAGTTGTGGGCAGCTGTTACAGAGCCACAGGCCGCCTCATCTCTAAGCTTACAGACCTGTAAAAAGCCAAAAGCAAGTGCAAGCTGGTCCTAACCCTACACACGGGGCTGAAATAGCCCCTAAGGGACTGCCAGAATAAAGACATTATTTGTAACTCACAAGAAATAAGTGAGACACTGAAAGCTTGCTGTCTATGCCTGAATGGTAAAGGAACCATTTATAGCATCGGACAATAGCCAGAGAACCACTTCTAGGTTATGTGTTTAATTCTACATGGTTCTAAGTTAGCCTTCCTTCTCAGTTTGGGGATAGAGAGAAAGGAA
>NW_026067956.1:7406702-7415277 GCF_014885135.2 Alexandromys fortis
ATATATTGTATATGATATATATTCTAGAAAGGCCCATGCCTTTCTAGAGTGTACTCATCAGCTAGATAAAAACATAAGCATATTTGAGGCATTAACTCTTTATCAGTAATATTAGGTTGTAAGAAAAGCAACAGCCAGAGGTCCTGAACCTCCCTTACATTTGGGCTTTAGCAACTACTAGTTCTCAGATTCTCTCTCCTTGCCTGTATCTACGTGGCCAGCAATACTCAGCTGGCACTGACTTTGGTGAATGCATTGGATAAACCATGGCTTGAGGACTAGTGGGCCTCTGGTGAGCAAGGCTCAGCCTTTCTTAGGAACTTTAATAGCCAAGGGCAAGTCTTTAAAACTGTCCACCCGCGGATGTATACACTTTTAGATCCATAAATACATGTATACAGTTTGGACTATTTTCTTAAAAAAGAAAAAGAAAGCAGCACTTTGAATCCAAACATCTATGAGTTTTACTCTAGCAAACGCGGTCACATAGGAGATTCCAGCTAGAATGCAGCCAGCTGTCCTCAAGGCCCATGGCTTTGTGTGGATGATTTATTGAACTTGGGACAGTGGTTATGTGAGGGCTGCGACAGCCGGGCTGATTTGACAGCTCTGGACCAAACCGTCCCAGAACCATAGCCATGAACTGCTGTGTAGTGTGACTGAGGTCCAGTCTCATACCCTTCCCTCCCTCAGTGAAGGACGCTGGCTTCCCCTAGCCATCACTCAGCTCTGTTGACCAAGTTCAGGGTGCATACTTTCCCGAAAAAGCCCACAATTAAGTGATCTATTTCCTCGGGATTCCTTGACTTCACTCTGAACCAATCTACCTCAGCTTTCAGCTCTAGTTAGCAATAGAGCCCTGGGTCCTTGTCCACTCCGCATGTGCCTGTCACACCGTTTATGCTTCCTGTTTTCCCCAGCCGGTTGACAGTTACAGCTTGATGCTGTGAAGAAAGTTTTCCATTAGAAAAATGGATTCTAAGATACCATCCCCCAACATCCAATTAAGAAGAGAGTTGACCTTTTAAGAGAGTCCTCCTGTTTGTAAAATTAAATCAATCGCAGCGATAGAAATTCTTGCAGGACAAACTGAAACTAAGAATTTTTGGACTTCCTGGAAGGGTCGGCTTGGGGCCTCTTAATGCACCTCACATAGAGGCCACCTGCTCCTGGGTTCTACGTGGTTCCGTACTGCAGGCTCCTCAAATCTCATTCCGTCTGTACCATCATGTGCTCAGACACACATGGGCCTAGGCATACACATATTCAAACACACATACACACACACACACATGCACGCACACACACAGAGGCATATAGGCATCAACCTGTGTTATAAACCTCTCAACAAATGCCTGCACCCCCAAACACATATCCACACATGCGCACATATTGAGGTGTACACTTGTGGGCTTCCGGACACACCCAGGCAGGCTCTGTGCGTGGAAGGTCAGCCGTTTCCATTCATGATGCTGTCACCCTTGAATGCACTACGGTGGTTAACAACATACACTGTCGTTTCTCTCGGGGATTTTACTGCTGAAGAATTTCATCTCTTCATCAGGTCTCTTCCTGACCTACAAAGAAACCCCAAGAGCACCTAGTGGATCAGCGTAGACAAAAGCCTCCTCCCGCGGGCAGTGAGCCCCTGCACATACGCCTTCATCTTCTGTCCCATCTTTCTTTACACCCTCTTAACATCAAAGTCAAGAGAATCTTCCTTTAGCCTGGTGTTTGGGCTGTGTGGGCCACGTCTGCGCCTCTCATAACCAAGCCCCTGACTCCCACCCCGTGTTTGGAAATAAGGGAAGGTTTTGCAAGCCTGTGTTAACTAACCCTCAGGGCCCTGCCCAGCCCTGTTTGGGGACTAGAAGGGATTTCAGTGTTGAGTGAGCTCTGCCTTTTGCACAGGCTGGGCTGGTGTTACTCACAGGCAAAATATCTTCTGTGCACTGCTTCAGTGAGCTCTTCCATCACCCCCACAGGGCCTCCCAAGGAGCCAACTGTAACCCAGCCAACAACATCAGGACCCCCAGGAGGGGGAAGGGATCCCCAAGGGCCTCAGCATCTCAAGCTGGGAAGCTGCCACCCACTTCCTACTTTGTCAAAAATAAAGCAACTGTTGTCGATTTTGTGCTTTTTCTTTCTTTCCTTTTCTTCTTCTTCTTCTTCTTCTTCTTCTTCTTCTTCTTCTTCTTCTTCTTCTTCTTCTCCTTCTTCTTCTTTTTTTTTTTTTAAAGTTCAGGGCAAGAGGGGAAAGAGCTAAGTAACCTGATCTTTCCTAAACTCCACCCTGCTCCAAGTGTAATCAGGTAATATCCATTACACAAAGAATTGCAAGGGTTCCTTTGCTGACTCGCTCAGCCACAATACGGCCCATTGTTTATACTTTAATTAACTTCTGTTTTACTGATTTATTTTTTAAAAAAAAAAGATGAATTAGCCTTCTGCGAGGGGTCGAGTTATTGCAAGCTGAAACTCCTCATACCTCTCTCGGGCACTTCAAAGGGCAGCCCAGTTTGTTTATGTGCAGGAAATGAAATTAGCAAGACCATTACAGTGGCTTCATGGCATTCATGGTCAGCTTGGTGAAAAACAGTCATTGGAAAGCGTCCTTCTCTTCCCCCAGCCTACCTCTCAGGGTTTCCAAGCAATTTTCCAAGGCAAGATGACTGGCTGGCTAATGATTGAAGGTTTGCAGGGACCTGGTTGTGTTGCTGTCTTCCCACACTGCAATCCCATCTACTTCACAGGGAACAGTTTAAAATGGCAGAGGAAGACAGAGGTTAAATTTGGGAGGGATTTTTTTCCCCCGCAATGTTGTGAATGAAGACAACAAAGTGGAAAATAAGAAACCCATTTGAATACACGATGAAAAATGAATTGGAAAATTCAACCAAAACAAATGCTGGTTCTTTCGAAAATAAAGTCCCACAGCCTGTGGAATATGCATTGGGGATCTAAAGACTCCTGACCACAGTGGAGACAGCCCAGAACGGGGGTAATTATGTTCAGTGGCCATACACATAGAAAAGAAAAGAAAAAGTTATTTTGGACTGCTCCACAGCTCAGAGGGAGCATTTGTGTTGAAGACTTAGAAATGATCTGGCTAAAATCACAGACCCCCAATTAATAGCCTTGCCCAAAAGTTTGTGTGCATGAGAATTTAATAAAAGGATGTGTTCGTAGGAACCGTAATGTAGCCTGCTACAGAATCAGAGCTAATAAAATAAAACAAAATATGGATCTAATAAAATAATCACGGATTCAAAAGTCTTTAGCTCTTTATGACCAGAAAATAACTGCACTAAACCCACTGCTAAAGGAGGTGCTTACCACAGTCAGCGCAATGTCTGTCCAGCTGGTGCCAAAGCAAACCTTCAAGGCATCCTCGAAGCTCTCCAAAACACTCAGGTGGCGAGCTGCAGAATAGAAAATAGAGCTTCTAAGCGCCGAAGCGTAAATGACCACACTCTAATCCCGAGTTGTTAAAATGAACGGCTCCTGGGCTCCTCCAAAGCAAAACTCGTGCTGTGACGCGAAAACATGCAATTCAGTATCTCACGCATCTATTAAGCATAGCCAAAATGTCATCCCTGACAGTAGCGCCAGGCCGGTCGTCTTCTAGGATCTGATACGGTCCTTTAGGGTTCACGCTGTAATAGGCTGGCCTCTGTACTGTTTAGAAGCCTATTACTTACACCTAGACAGCAAGCTGTTCCTGAGGCATCCTGGGTAGTGGCCGAAGAGAAATTCACGAGCAGCTTCCCTTTGGGATTGTAATAGGAGGATGTTGGAGCTGAAGGTCAGGAATGGCTCTGGCTTCTAGACACTTGGTTGTATGACTTCAAATAAGTTATGAAGACCCTTTTCATGTATAAAATAGGGATAAAAATATACCTTCTTCTCGGGACTGAAAGGAAACTGAACTGAGATCCTGGACCAGCCAGGATCCTGGGTTGGTGAAAACTCTGAATTTGTAAAAAAAAAAAAAAAAAATCCAGGCACTGGAAACTGAAATTTTAAAGCTGATTATATGAAGAATAGAAGAAAGGCATTTTCTTAAAGACTTGTTTACTTATGTGTATGTGTATGTGTGTGTGTCAGTGAGAGAGAGAGAAAGAGAGAGAGCAAGTGTGGGTGCGTGCGTGTGCTCGCCTGGGTAGAGACGCACTCCTGTGCCACAGGAGAGCCTAGTGTTCCTTGGGGTTGGAGTTACACGCATTTGAGCACCCCCTTGTTTCTGTGCTGAAATGAAAAGTCCAGTCCTCAGGATTACACAGCTAGTATTCATAACCACTGAGGCATCTTTCCAATCCCAGGAACATTTTCTTTTCAATCACGAAATCATCTTACAATTATTTTCCAAAACCAAATGTTTCAATGTTGATATTTCAATAGCTATTATTATTTAGTATACTAAGAGTATGTGACAGGAAATGGCGCTAGTATTAGAGTCATGTTTATTATTCTTTTATTGGTGTTTGAACTCAACAGAGTCACACTTTCTTGGATAATTTTAGAAGGAACAAATAAATTTAGAAATTGTGCTCAATATTGAGATGCCAGGAAGAGAATACATCCCTAATGGATCATTTCCAAAATGCAAGTTTGATTTGGAAAGTGTCTCTTATAACACTATAAAAGAAAACAGTGGGAGCCAAAACGAGGGCTGTGTGATTAAGAGCCTTTGCTCTTAGAGCAGAGAACCAGAATTCTGTTCCCAGCACCAGCATCTGGCAGCTCACAACTACCTATTTGTCTACCTCCAGGGAATCTGACTCCCTCTTCTGGCCGTCAAGGGTACCTACATGTGCATGTACATACCCCCCCCCCCCCCCCCTCAGACAGACAGACAGACAGACACACCTAAATAATAGATCTATATAAAATTAAAACAGAAACTAGTGACTCTTTTCTGGCCAAAGGAGGAGTGGAGGAAAACTGTGACTAAGTCCAGACAATCCAACTACCCCTGACCTGGGTGACAGAGCTCTAGTTTATAAACCTTGGCCCTGCTCAGTCTCAAGCATCAGGACTTCCCTCGTTTGAATGGCAGGATTTTCACAAAGAGAATTGCATGGTCAGAACCCAGCCTAGTCCATAGTTTCAGGCAGGTAGTTCTTTTTTCTGCTCTCATCTCTGGGCTTGGAAAGGGTATTGAAGTGAAGTTTTTGGTTTTGATTTTGTCTTTCTGTTTTGCTCTCACAAATGAACACCTCAGTGTTCTCCAATCTCCCACGATAGAGAAGAGACTAGGATTTTTCAATTGGCCAATTTATCCCTAACTGAAACCATTGGCACTCATTCTGAATTGCTAAAACAATAAACACACATTTTAAAATAAAGCATAGCCTGACTAACACACACTTAGTATCAAGCAGACAACTGCCTACAAAGTTATTTATATTAAAATAAAAAATAAATAAATTTGCATCTTGGTTGTGGCCAATTCCAAAGACAAGTTTAACTGCATGCTTTAGCAAATGATGAACCAGAGTGTGCCCATGCTGCTAAGTAGCGCTGAAGTGTTTCTCAGCACAGCAGCACCGCTCTAATCTGTACCAAGTGGCGTCATGCCCTTTACCACATGGGAAAGGGAGGTCTGAGAAGCTCGAGAAATCTGGCCCACATCATAATCCTCAGTGGGTTCTCCAAGTTCAGGGTTTCCAAGTATTTTGATATATTTAATGATTAAAATTTCTTGGACAGTTGTATACATTTTACACATAAATTGTAATGCATGCTGACGGTTCTCACCCACCTGTTGGCTGTGTATTCAACCCATCACCGTTGTCACCTCCCCCTCCTCGCTAGAGGCCTCTTTCCTTATCTGTGACTCTTTGTATTGTGTTGTATTGTTTTGCATTGTTTTGTGACCCACTGAGTTCAGCCAAGGCCGTCTATGTGACCATTGAGTATGGAGCTATCCAGTGGAGTCCAGCGGGCTCACCAGTGGACACACACCTAGAGACATCCTCCTCCCTTCAATTTTAGTAGCCCATCGTTTATCAGAGAGGGATAGGGTTCCATGAGTCCCTCTCTGACCCGTGATTGGTTCTTGGCAGGTCCAGTCTTTTGCAGGCCCACTGAAGGCGGCTACGGTGATTGCCCAGGGGAAGGCAATTCGCTTTCCTTCTCCCTATCTTCTGGATCGTGCATCCTTCCCCATTCTTCCATTTAGTCTCTCTTTTTATTTACTGTTTATGTATTTACTTACTTATTTATTTGCTTACTTATCTTTGCTGTATTTTCGGCTGTCAATTTTCAAGAGGAGGAAAGTGGAGTTATTTGATTCTTTATAGAGGTATGATTATATATTTCAACATTCTCCACGTCAGTCCATAAGAGCTTTCCCACAAATATTTCAGATCAAATGAAGTGATGGCATCTAAAGCACCCAGAATAATCTACATCTGATTTCCATTACAGCCAATTAGGTCAACATCGATCCCATCCATAAAGGCAAGGTCATCCAGGGTGGGTTTGTTGTTTGCTTGTTTTATTTTGTCATTTATCTCAACAGATATCTCCCTAGAGAATAGTCCCTAGACATGACAGAAAGGGGTCCTAGACAAGACAAGGTGACAGAAAGGGGTCCCAGCTGAGAGCCAGATGATATACACCAGTCTCTGTCCATGGACAGCTTCAGACCCATGTGGGTACAGTGCAGAAACCTGTTGGGACTATGAATATGCTTCTAAGTGAGTGGAGGATTCAGGCCAAGAGCAAGCAGGACTCAGAACGGGCATTCTAGTAAACTAAGAACTCTTAGCCAGCTATGTGTTGCTCTAACACACTCCTTAGATAACCAACCTGTAGAGAGAAAGGGTTAACTTTGATCATGGTTTTGAAGTTTCAGTCTGTGATCATTGACTCCACTATTCTGGGACCCATGTGAAGCATCTATCTTAGCAAAGCTTCTTTCCTCACAGGGGCACAGGGAGAAGAAAGTGGAAGACACAGATCCCATAATTCCCTTCAATAGCATGACCTCAGTGACCTGAAGACTTTCATAGGCCCTGGCAAGGTTTCTACCACCTCCTAGTAGCCCAAGCCAGAGATCAAGAAGAATGCATATGGACCTTTGGGGAGCATTCCATATCCAGGAGACAGCAAGAGCTCTGAAAGACAGTTATTAAATAGAAGAAATACTCATAAACTGGGTATTTTTGGTGCATACACCCAAAAGAATGGAGGAATAACAATGACCTCCCAAGCCTTAGGTACCACTGGGGCTGTCAAAAAGGACTCAGTGCCCATCTGACAGGGATTCCTCTTCAATTTGGGCACTGCTGAAAAGAGACTCTTGGGATCAGAAAATAAATGAGAACAAAGAAACATAATCCACCTCCTGTCTCCTAGAAATCATGGGCAGTCAGCACTCAGAAGCAGACAGAGTACAGCCTGAGATGACCCTCTGGGGCTGCCATCAGTGTGTACATGATTGGTATCAGGCTTGCATGTATGAAGGCAAGAATCATTTCCACAAATAAACTGTTGATAAAGGCAAGGAATTCAAAAAAGCTTGAAGAAACATAAATCATCTATTATGACTAGTAACAGCTTTGAAATGAAGCAATACCTCAGTATGCCAAAAACAATTGATTGTACAACAATCAGAACACCCATGAAGTCTAGCCATTATCAAACCAGGTCGAATTCCTTAAGCAAACTTGGCTAAGGGAATTCGTAACTTGTTTTGTGAACCCAAATAAAATAACATTTTATTTTTACCCTTAGAGGGGTAAGCCCTCTAAGGATACTCACAAATGTAACTATGTTAGGTTACTTTTTTTTTTTACTAGTTCTAATTCTCTAATCTGAATTAATCAACAACACCTCGTTAAACAATCCATCCAACTATTGTTACAGAGACATACTTAAACCATTCAAATCAAGATGCCTCAAAATTAAATCAACAACCCTGGAGGTTGTGAGAAGACTTGATACTCAGCTGTATTTATATTCTGTGGACCTATTTATATAGATGCATGGATGGGTGGGTGGGTAGGTGACTGGGTGGATGGATAAGTGGGTAGGTTAATGGATGATTGGGTGGATAGATGGGTGAGTAGGTAGGTGGATGGATGGGTAAGTGCATGAGTGGGTTGGTGGGTGGATGGATAGGTAGATGGGTATATGGATGGATGTAGGCAGAGATTGTTTCTTTGTTTCCAGCCACCCAGACCACAGATAATCACACAGAAACTGTATTAATCAAAACACTGCTTGGCCTTTTAGCTTATGCATATTTCTAGTTAGCCCTTACATCTTAAATTAACTCATCTTTATCAATATGTGGCCTACCAGTAAGGTTCCAGTGGGCTTTGGTAAGCATCTTTCTCCTTCAGCAGCTGTATGGCATCAACTCCACTTACTTTCCTCCCTCTCTCTCCCTCTCTCTCCCTCTCCCTCTCTCTCCCTCTCTCTCTCCCTCTCTCTCCCTCTCTCTCCCTCTCTCTCTCCCTCTCTCTCTCTCCCTCTCCCTCTCTCTCCTTCTCTCTCCCTCTCTCTCCCTCTCTCTCCCTCTCTCTCCCTCTCTCTCTCCCTCTCTCTCTCTCCCTCTCTCCCT